>NW_027196589.1:32500-85084 GCF_038502225.1 Cherax quadricarinatus | reverse complement strand
GCAGACATCCATGGATAATTACAGACAACATGAAAGAGGAGCAAATGCAACACTTTCCCTGTGCCAATTCCAATTTCGATTATCATATCTGAGGTACCAACATAAAACAAAGAACAGAACCACAATATATAAATGAAAATTCATAAGACACAATCGAAACTATAATTCATTCCAAGGCAAATGCTATCAGTAAAACGGAAACCGTAAGGGACGACGGAGTTAGCAGCAGTGGCCAGGTCAGTGGCCGTTGCAAACAACAGTTTCAGGAACAGCTTGGCTCTGGGAGTGCTGCAGCAATCAAACACAGCAGTGACAACAGAAGAAGCAACATAGGCAACAGCAACATAATTTCAATTACCTTAGCCCACACTCCATCCAATAGTCTTTCAGTATAAGAGGCCACATGTCACACTATGTAGGTTCCGAGAGTGGCAGCAGTTGTGTCAGCAAAGGAGGCGTCGTCAAAGACGAAGTCAGGTTCGGCGGCGTCAGCTGATGCAGTAGCATTAGCTGCAGTGGTGGTATCAGTTTCGATGGCATCAGCTGTAACCACGTCAGACGATTAACCTCAGTCCAAAATATATTCATAATTTACTCCATGTCATAGGTACCACAATCACAAAAAAATTCAATGGGCCTGCAGTGCCCGGTCGTGCTACTTTCCAAAACAATGCCTTGAGGATTCCAGGGTCTCTGATCCCACTGGGACAAATTGATACTGATGGATGTAGGTATTAGCTAGATTCAACACGCATATATAGTACAATGCTGAGAACTTGCCATTCTTCCAAGGATAGATGGTGATCCAACAGTGGCGGCTGACTGAATTGTGAGCATTGCTGGATGCTAGAGATTGGGGCTCTCTCTCAGCTGGGCTTCCAGCTTGGTATGGGGTATTCAGCCCCCTCAACTCACTCAGAAGGGGCAAATGGTGTCCCTTCAACATGATCACTAATTGGAAGAAGATGCAGTACCAGCGTGTGTCATAGTCACGCCACTGTTCCTGCAAGAGACCAGTGTTGCACCCATAGCATGCGTTAATGAGAGCAATGACTCTTACTGAAGCAGGAAAATTTACAAGAAAACCCTGCATCACTATTTCCAATTTGAAACTATCGTAAAACACTGGATAAGTCTTAAGTCAACAAATCTGCTATCTTGTATTGCATTAGGTTGCAGTGTTCAGCAAGAACAAGTAATAACGTTGAATTCAGCAAATCCTCTGTAAGGAAAGGCGCCCAGGCCGAAGCGGCTGCAGGGAAAGAGACAAATTGCTTTAAGAACTAGCGTAGACAACTCGTGTTTCATGTTAAAAGAACAAAGACACTGTTGATTCACACGTTTCTGTTCCTCAGTGATAATCTCAGCAATTCGTGGTAGGACTATTACAGTGAAGCATACATCTTCCTGTTGTGACATTACTACGAAAGAACAACCTTGGAGAACAGTGTAATGTTACAATCTTCAGAGACAGTGCAATGTACGATAGACACTACTATTTCAGTCAGGATAGCTGATACCAGGGTGACACTTGAGAGTTCGATACATATACTCAGGTAAGTCTAGTAAGTTATGAATTTAGTTAGGTCGGCTGCACAGCAGATGACTAAGACATAACCTGTCTGAATTTATCAAAATACCCCGTAATCCGCGGACCATTGAGCCCAAAAACGTCAGTTTAATCAGCACTAAGTTACTGAATGATATGCTGAAACCAGCTCCTCTGGGGCAATTATTTAATCATAAATTAAATATACTACAGCCCAAGGCTGGTGCCTAGACGGCTTCTGGAACTGACGACTTCGGGGGTGGCTGTGAAGACGTGAAGGCGTCACTAAGCTAGGTACCCTACAGTCCTTAAATTTGCTCATCTCTACAGTCTCCAATACCTTACACTGCTGTAGCAGAGTAAGGTAATGGAGCCTGTGTCTTGCGTACCAGCCCTTGGTTTTGGAGCAGTCTAGGTCATATTGATTGGCTTGCACATCATTTCAAATACACGTATGTTCCGTGTGAATTGGGGTAGTTAGGCGGAGAGCCACTGCAATACGGAGGGTCTGTGTTTTGAAGCGTCTTCCGATTGCCGAAATGGGAACTGTTTGAAGGACGTCCCCAAAGTAATGTGTACTCACAGCTTGGAGACTGACTCTCTGCTGGATGTTGCAGCCATGAGCATGTTGGCATGCTTGTAGGCTAGTGCTGCACTAGGTTTTGGTTGTGGAGCAGTGAGAGTCTTCCAGTGGTTAATGTACTGGTATGGCTAGATTCCTGTATTCCTACTGATTCACCAGGGTTGCGAGCTTTGTCAGCTTATTATTGAGGTGATCGAATCCCTCTGTCAGAGGGATTCGATTACCTCTGAGGCAAACTCAGGTAATCTTTCTTTCTGTACTTCCTTACGACATCAGCCTCCCCATCACACAAAATGATCCTCTTCAGACGAGAATTTCGCCTACGGGATCATAACAAGCACGCCTTCTGAAGAAAAAAAAACTGGTCTATCAAAGGAAAATTTCGTCGAAAAGAGGATACAAAATGTGGTCCTTGCTGAGATTGTAGTGCATTTTTTACTAAAGCAAACAGATTTTCAAATCAAAAACAGTTTTCGAAACGAGTGTCCACGCCCTCATGCATACACACTCATGCACTCAAGCACACATACACTTTTAGATACGCACACACACAGACCCACACAAAGTGAAGAAGCGACAATTGAAGCTTAGTCAGATGACGTTAGTGGAGAGAAGGACCAGTGGTGAAAAAATACTGAGAAGGAATTGACAGGGTGGACATTATTATTATAATAAAAAAGAAGCGCTAAGCCACAAGGAACAGGGTGGACAGAAAATGAATATTCGACAGTTTTGTAGCAGAAAACGAGAAAAAGCTAGAGACTGAAAACAGAAATGAGTCACAGGGATGTTATGAATTATCTTTTCGTCCTCAGAATGGTCAGAAGTGTAATACCCTGGAACTCGAAGTGATAGTGGTACAATCCATCCACATATTTTAAGAATAGGTGCGATAAGGTTCCCGAAATCAGAGCAAATGCCCTTACACAAGCACAGACAGACGGGCATATAGAGACAAACACATAGACACAGACACACAGACACAGACACACAGACACAGACACACAGACACAGACACACAGACACAGACACACAGACACAGACACAGACACACACACACACACACACACACACACACACACACACACACACACACACACACACACACACACACACACACACACACACACACACACACACACACTGGAAAACCAGTGCTGTTTCTTGTATTTGTGAACGACATGACTGAAGGAATAGACTCCAAAGTGTCCATGTTTGCAGATGATGTGAAGGTGATGAGAAGAATTCATTCGGACGAGGACCAGGCAGAACTACAAAGGGATCTGGACAGGTTGTAGGCCTGGTAAAACAACTGGCTCCTGGAGTTCTACCTTACCAAGTGCAAAGTCATGAAAATTGGGGAAGGGCAAAGAAGGCCGCAGACGGAGTACAGGCTAGGGGCCAGAGACTACAAATCTCACTCAAGGAAAGAGATCTTGGGGTGAGTAAAACACCAAGCACATCTCCTGAGACACACATCAACCAAACAACTGCAGAAGCATAGGGGCGCGTAACAAACCTAAGAACAGCATTCCGCCATCTTAATTAAGAATCGTTCATGGTCCTGTGCACTGTGTACGTTAGGCACATGCTTTGAGTATGCGGCACTAGTTTGGAACCCACACCTAGCGAAACACGTAAAGAAACTAGAGAAAGTGCAAAGTTTTGCAACAAGACTAGTCCCAGAGCTAAGGGGTATGTCCTACGAGGAGAGGTTAAGGGAAATCGACCTGACGACACTGGAGGACAGGAGAGAAAGGGGGCACATGACAATGACATAAAATACTGAGAGGAATTGACAAGGTGGACAGAGACAGGATGTTCCAGAGATGGGACACTGGAACAAGGGGACACAGTTGGAAGTTGAATAATCAGAGGAATCACAGGGATGTTAGGAAGTATTTCTTCAGTTACAGAGTAGTCAAGAAGTAGCATAGTTTGGGAAGCGATGTAGTGGAGGCAGGATCCATACATAGCTTTAAGAAGAGGAATGATAAAGTTCATGGTGCAGGGAGAGTGCCCCAGTAGTGGCCAGTGAAGAGGCCGGGCAAGGAGCTATGACTCGTCCCCTGCAACAACAACTAGATTGGTACAACTAGGTGAGTACACACACACAAGCACACACCCCTACCCATACTCAAACACACACACATACGTACATACACATGTGGGGCCAGGAGCTATGACTCGACCCCTGCAACCACAACTAGGTGAGTACACACACACACACACAACCATACTCATACATATACTAGCTCCAGAACTAATGGGAATATCTTCACACACTTAAAAAACTAACCTAATGGCCTTAAAAGATAGTCGAACCATGGAAATCATGGTCCCGGTACTCGGTTACTTCATAAGGAAAATAAGAGTAAAGTGACTAGAGGGACTGGAAACGGAAATTATTGAATATTAAAAATACAGTTAACTACAGAGAAGACTTCTTCAGCTTCAAGACATTTGATATATAAAGTGTATGAGGTAGACTCCGAGTGGCCAAGAGTACCTCGAATTCCATCACAGCGAAGTGAGAAGGACTAAAGGTTGGAACTCGACTGATCGAGCTTAAAACAAAAATATTGAGACACACAGAAAGACCCCAAGGAGAAGCCAGACTTAGGAATGCCAGTATCCAGAATCTCGACTTAAGAAACACTAAATTCGAGAGTCAAAAACCGACACTGTGCTAGAAGATCTCTTAAGTAATGCTGACATTCAAAAACCGTAACACACAGTGTATCTTAGTGGAAAAAATAACAAATACGAAGCTGTGGAATATATTAATAAAAGAAGGAAATTCATCAAAAACAATCAGTACGGCAAAGCCTGTTAAAATAGCTTCTAACATTAAGTACCTACTGTCTTGGTTGTGTTAGTTAAATGTTCACAACACTACTGATGAACGATGAACTAGAGACTCACAATCATAACTGCTGTTACACCTTCATGCACCAGACGACACGAGACATTATAACAGACATCTTGCTTAATCTAAAACGAGACATTATTCGGCATAACTTTTTAAAGTTTAAGCCATTTGTATTGCTCTAACACTTGCATGATATATATATGTTCATGAATAATTCCCCCTAAATTAGGAGTCGCGAGCTGTGTGTGTGTGTGTGTGTGTGTGTGTGTGTGTGTGTGTGTGTGTGTGTGTGTGTGTGTGTGTGTGTGTGTGTGTACTCATCTACCTATTTATAGTCAGCTGTTTGTGGTTGCAGGGGTCAAGTCTTAGCTTCTGGCCTCGCCTCTTCGCTAGTCGTTACTAGATACATTCCCTTCTCCAAGTCTTTTCGTACTTCGTCGCAAAGCTATGTATGGATCATGCCTCCGCTGCTTCGCTCTCCAGATTGTCCCATTTCCTGACAACTCTAAGACTGAAGAATTACTTCCTAACATCTCTAAGGCTCATCTGAGTTTAAACTTCCAGTTGTGTCCCTTTTTTTCTGTGTCCCATCTCTGAAACATTCTGGCCCTGTGCACCTTGTAATTCACTATCAGTATTTTATACGTCGTTACCATGTCTTCCCTATCCCTCCCCCCCTTCTTTGACGTCAGGTTGAGTTCCCTTAGCCTCTTCTCATAGGACATGCCCCTTGGCTCCGGAACTAGTCTTGTTGCAAACTTTTGCTCTTTATACAGTTTCATGACGTGTTTTGACCAGGGGTGGTGATGCATACTCCAATATGTGTCTGACGTACACAGTATACGGTGTCGTGAATGAATCCTTACTTAGATTTCGAAACACTATTCTTGGGTTTGTCAGGCGCCCATGTACTGCAACAGTTATTTGAAGTGCGCCTTAGATGTGTCCGGTGTGATGCTCACCCCAAGATCCTTTCCCTTAAGTGATTCTTGCAGTCTTTGATCCTTCAGGTTGCACTTCGTCTACGGTCTTCTTTGTCCTTTCCCAAGCTTCATGAGTTTGCACTTACTGGGGTTAATCGTCATTTGTCGGACTAGTCTTGCAGCCTTTCCAGATCCCCTTTTAGATTCACCTAATCCTCATCTGCTTGTATTTTCCTCATTAGTTTCATACAGTCTGCAAACAGGGATACCTCTGAATCTGTCCCTTCCATAGTCATTAATATATACAAGAAACAGCACCGGACTTAGAACTGACTCTTGTGGAACCCCGCACGTCGCATGCGCCCCCTCTGAAACTTCGTCACATACCAACACTCGACGTTTCCTTACTGTAAGGTAGTCTCTGATCCATTACAGTAGTTTTCTTGCTATTCCTGCCTGCTCCTCTATCTTTCCAACCAGTCTCTTGTGTGGAACTGTGTGTAAAATTCTTCTTTAATGCAAAAGATAATGCATTTTACACATCACTCTCTCTCCTGCCTTACATCTGTTACCTTGTCGTAGAACTCCAGTACGTTTGTGAAGCAGGATTTCCTTTCTCTGAAGCCCTGCAGGTTGTCATGTATGAGTCTGTTCCTTTTTTTAGAAGATGTACCTTTCTTCTCTTGATAATCTTCATAACTTTACATAATATACATGTCAGCGACACTGGTCTGTAGTTTAGTACAGCCTTTCTGTGTCCTTAAAATTTGGGACAACATTGGCTAATTTGCACACCTCAGGCAGTTGCTCTGTTTCGATAGATTTATTAAAGACTCTTGCTAGTGGAACACCCTGTGCATCTGCTCCCTCTCTCAGGACAAAAGGAGAGATGATATCTGGGCCCACCACCAATGAGGTGTCTAGTTCATCTAGCAGTTTCGTCACATCCTCGTCAGTTTTGCGCATTGTGTCCAGCACCTCGTGGTACACCCTGCCAGCCTCTCTGTCTCCACTGGGAATACCTCCCTGTGAGCTCCCCTCCTTCCTCAGCCTGATTTCCTAGTCCTAGATTGTTGTTTTCCTGCTGATGTGGATATAACTCTGGGTCAGATTTTTCTTTTGATGCTATGCCATTCTCATATTGCTGCTTGGCCTCTCTCCTTATTAATGTATATTCTTTTCCGGGTCTTTGGCTCAACTCTGTTTTCTGAGTCCTTTGCCTTCTATACATTTTCCATGCTTGGTCTCCTGCTGTTCAATGGTGGGTTGTACATCACTATCATCATTTTTTGAACCACAGTCTGAAGTGTTCCTATTATGTAGTTATCTGCTACTCTGTCCATTCTTTCCATCTCCTAAAAACTCTACTAGCTTTTGATGAACAGAGAAACTCCTCCTTGCCCCTCTCCCCTCCATCCTCTACCTTTCCTCGGGATCTGATATTCAGTCGGAAAGATCCCATCTGTTATCCTCTTGAGCTTTGTGTCTGTGAGTGCTATGCTGTGGGGGGATGCCTTAATGATACGTTCTTTCCACTCCTTATTTGTATTCCACATGCATTGGTGCACCATGCCTCCACCTCCCTTTCAGTTACTGTATTTTGAGGGGTGGGAGGGGGTTGGTTCAGGTTGGAGGTGTGGAAGGCAGGACAGAATATTATGGAAGCTTGCTGTGATGGTCATATTATTGCTAGGGGGCTGGCGACTGTGGAGTGTGGTTTGTTTCTGGTTATTGTGTTTGGTTGGTATAGGGTTGTAGTGGTTGAAGGGGTTCTGTGACCATTTGTGATTAGTATTCCCTGAGGCTGACTTTTCCTGTTTGTCGATGCCTGCCCTGTCTCTCTTTCCTTTCACTGGCGTCTTCTTACCCTCACTCTTATTTATTCCCATTCGTTTCACATTCTGTTATGGTCGAAGTACACTCATTGATACTTTTGGGAGCCCATTAGCAGTGGTTTCTGTTGAATAGCAATCTGGCTGGCTGATATTTTTTCTTTTCAATGCCCTCCAATTCTCTGAAAATTTGTCAGCTGGGACATGTTATTATGATGATGCTCACAATCACTTTTTTTCTCCCTCTGTCATCATTTTAAATTCCTGAAGCCAATTAATAATTAGTAACTCTCCCTCCATACCTGTTGATTAAATTTAAGCACCTCTTTTATTTCCCTTATCATCTTCCAGACACCTGGTGGCCTGATATCAATTCTGCAAAGGACTTCTTTGTCTCTTTCCGTCCTTCATTTCCCTAGCTGCCCACTGATATTCCTGTTCCCATTACATAGCTACTTTCGATCCTTTTCTTAATATCCTTCTTCAGCATTTCCAATTCCTCCTCCAGGCTCTGTATCTTTGCTTCAGCAGCTATAGCTCATAACTACCACTTCTTTCTCTCTGCCGATATCTCCTCCAACACTGTATTGCAAGACTCATTTAGCTTATTTCCCTACTGTTGTTCCACTGTGCTCTTAAGCCTTTCTATCCATGCTTCCTTCTCAGACAAGCCATCCTTGATTCACTTGCCCCTACATCCTATTTTTTAGGATTTCACTTTTTTTCTATCTTGTTAGGATTCGCTAGTTTTGCAATCTATAAACTTTAAGTGCCGAGGTGTGTGTGTGTGTGTGTGTGTGTGTGTGCGTGTGTGTGTGTGTGTGTGTGTGCGTGTGTGTTTGTGTGTGTGTGCGTGTGTGTGTGCGTGTGTGTGTATGTGTGTGTATGTGCACTTGTGGTTGTAGAGGTCGAGTCATAGCTCCTGGTGTGTATGTGTGTGTGTATGTGTATGAGAGTATTGGTGTATGAGTGTGTTAGCCTGTGTCTGTGGGTTTGTGTATGTATGTGAATTAATGTGATTATTTTGGTGTGTTTTAGTGTGTGTGTGTGTGTGTGTATTCACCTAACTGAACTCACCTAATTGTGGTTGCAGGGGTCGAGACTCAGCTCCAGGCCCCTCCTCTTCAGAGAACGCTACTAGGCCCTCTCTGCTCCATGAGCTTTAACATACATCGTCTCAAAGCTGCGTATGGTTCCTGACACCACTGCATCACTTGCTAGACTATTCCACTTCCTGACTACTCTATGACTAAAGAAATACTTCCTAACATCACTTTGACTCATCTGAGTCTTCAGCTTCCTTGTATCTGTGTCCCCTGTCTCTGTCCACCTTGTCTATTCCACTGAGTATTTTGTATGTCGTCATCATGTGTCTAACCCTCCTGTCCTCCAGTGTCGTCAGGCCGATTTCCCTTAACCTTTCTTCGTAGGACATTCCCCTAAGCTCTGGAACTAACCTTGTCGCAAACCTTTGCACTTTCTCTAATTTCTTGACGCGCTTGACCCGGTGTGGGTTCCAAACTGGTGCTGCATACTCCAGTATGGGCTTGACGTACACGGTATACAGTGAACATTAAAATGGTATAAAATACCGACAGGTTGTTAGGTAAGAAATATATGCAACAGTTAGGTATCTTTATTTCGAGACGTTTCGCCTACACAGTAGGCTTCTTCAGTCGAGTACAGAGAAGATAATAGAAGCAGAAGATACTTGAAGACGATGTAATCAGTCCATCACCCTTGAAGTTTTGAGGTGGTCAGTCCCTCAGTCTGGAGAACAGTATTGTTCCATAGTCTGAAACAATATGGAGTTGAAGTGACAGGATGGAGCCTTATATACCGTCAGTAGGTGAGATGTAGGCCACTAGTAGAGGTAAGAATGTAGTCGTTGGGAGGTCAGGTCCATCTCAAATTCAGCCATCCTCACTAGTAGAAGTTGTCCAAGTTGATTTCAGGTCTGTACCAAGATACCTTTGTGTTGCAGTGTCTGACAGGGTGATGGACTGATTACATCGTCTTCAAGTATCTTCTGCTTCTATCAACTTCTCTGTACTCGACTGAAGAAGCCTACTGTGTAGGCGAAACGTTTCGAAATAAAGATACCTAACCGTTGCATATGTGTCTTACCTAACAACGGTATACAGTGTCTTGAACGATTCCTTACTGAGGTGTCAGAGCTCTATTCTCAGGTTTTCCAGGCGCCCATATGTTGCAGCAGTTATCTGGTTGATGGGTGCTTCCGGACACATGCTCGGTGTTATACTCACCATAAGATCTTTCTCCTTGAGTGAGGTTTGCAGTCTTTGGTCACCTAGCCTATACTCTGTCTGCGGTCTTCTTTGTCCTTCCCCAATATTCATGACTTTGCATTTGGCGTCGTTAAATTCGAGAAGCCAGTTGCTGGACCAGGTGTCCAGTCTGTCCAGGTCTCTTTGAAGTCCTGCCTGATCCTCATCTGATTTAATTCTCCTCATTAACTACACATCATCTGCGAGCAGGGAAACTTCTGAGTCTATTCCTTCGGAGTGTTAGTTAGTTACCATTTTGTCCTAGGCACATGTCGATTAGATACTAGGCCTTTTGTACATGTGTGTGTATGTGTGTATGCGTATTTGCGTGTGTGTGTGTGTACCCACCTAGTTGAGATTGGAGTGGTCGAGTCCAAGCTCCTTGCCCCGACTTTTTTTTTTTTTTTTTTTTTTTTTTTTTTTTTTTTTTTTTTTTTTTTTTTTTTGTGTGTGTGTGTGTGTGTGTGTGTGTGTGTTTATTTTACGCCTATACCATTCAAAATTGTATTTTTTGTCAGTGTGGCACCAGTCACTTCAAAGAGCTTCCCAGCGGACAATCTAATAGGCAACCACTGTCCTTTGAGCATTTCTACGCCTCTTCACCTGATTGGGGCTTAAAAGAAATTCGACGAGGGTGAAGACTACTTTTTTCCGACTTTTCTCTGACTCATTCACACAAAAAGAAAAATATTGTTTTGTGTTATTTGAATGATACACAGTAATTTATCCACTGACACATTAGCTCAAGTTCTCTCTCAGTTCCTGTTGTTTTTATTTGCTTATTTTTTGTGTATATTTCATAAATCACATGCAGTTCGGTGTGATTTATTTTTTTCGTTTCTGTGAATGATGGTGTATGTTGGTTAACATAAGAACATAAGAACGAAGGAACACTGCAGAAGGCCTACTGGCCCATGCGAGGCAGGTCCAAGTCTCCTACCGGCTTAAGCCAATGCAACCAACCT
This sequence comes from Cherax quadricarinatus, assembly GCF_038502225.1. Taxonomy (NCBI): domain Eukaryota; kingdom Metazoa; phylum Arthropoda; class Malacostraca; order Decapoda; family Parastacidae; genus Cherax; species Cherax quadricarinatus. The sequence continues at coordinate 74,072 of NW_027196589.1, read as the reverse complement.
AGTCAGGTCAGGTCACATTGACTTAAGGGAGGAACACTGCAACCGACCTGGTAGCACAAGCTATCAGGTCCAACTCACACCCACCCACATCCACTCATGTATTTATCCAACCTATTTTTAAAGCTACACAACGTTCTGGCCTCTATAACTGTACTCGGGAGTTTGTTCCACTCATCCACAACTCTATTACCAAACCAGTACTTTCCTATATCCTTCCTGAATCTGAATTTTTCCAACTTAAAACCATTGCTGCGAGTCCTGTCTAGGCTAGATATTTTCAGCACACTATTTACATCCCCTTTATTTATTCCTGTCTTCCATTTATACACCTCAATCATATCCCCCCTAATTCTACGTCTTTCCAGAGAGTGCAGATTCAGGGCCCTTAGTCTATCCTCATAGGGAAGGTTTCTGATACATGGGATCAACTTTGTCATCCTCCTTTGTACATTTTCCAGAGAATTTATATCCATTCTGTAATACGGTGACCAAAACTGTGCAGCATAATCTAAATGAGGCCTAACCAAGGATGTATAGAGTTGAAGAACAACCTGAGGACTCCTATTATTTATGCTTCTTGATATGAAGCCAAGGATTCTATTAGCTTTATTGCGAACACTTATGCACTGTTGTCTTGGTTTCAGATTACTGCTAACCAGAACTCCTAAATCTTTCTCGCAATCCGTAATATTAAGATCTACATTATTTAGTTTATATGTGGCATGGTTATTGTCCTGTCCAACATTTAGAACTTTGCATTTGTCTATATTAAACTGCATCTGCCACTTCTCCGACCACTGCATCAGTCTATTGTTAGGTAAGACACATATGCAACAGTCGGTATTTTATACCATTTCAATGTTCATCAGTCTATTCAAATCTTCCTGGAGTGCTCGAATGTCCTCGTCAGAATGAATTCGACGTCCTATTTTGGTGTCATCGGCAAACTTGCCGATGTCGCTCTTTATGCCCTCATCTATGTCGTCAAGTCACACACCCATGTAGTGAGTGTGTGTTTGTGTATGTGTGTGTGCTTGGATGTAAGTATTTGTGTGTATGTTTCTGGTGTGTGTGTGTGTGTGTGTGTGTGTGTGTGTGTGTGTGTGTGTGTGTGTGTGTGTGTGTGTGTGTGTGTGTGTGTGTGTGTGTGTGTGTGTTTATTTTACGCCTATACCATTCAAAATTGTATTTTTTGTCAGTGTGGCACCAGTCACTTCAAAGAGCTTCCCAGCGGACAATCTAATAGGCAACCACTGTCCTTTGAGCATTTCTACGCCTCTTCACCTGATTGGGGCTTAAAAGAAATTCGACGAGGGTGAAGACTACTTTTTTCCGACTTTTCTCTGACTCATTCACACAAAAAGAAAAATATTGTTTTGTGTACTTAGCTCAGTGGTGACGTGTACTTAGCTCAGTGGTGACGTGTACTTAGCTCTGTGAAGACCTGTTTGTGTGCTCTCTGTGAATCTGAACCAGGATGCCCTCTCTTGAGCAGCTTTACCAGCAGCTGAGAGAAGAACTCAGAGTTGCTAAACTGGAGATACGGCGATTAACGGAGGAGAACAAGAGGATTCGTAGTAATCCTCCTGTTGTGAGTCCCCAGGTTAAGAGGGGAGCTTGGTCAGTGGTCGGGCAACATGGAACCAAGCTGAAGATTAAGAAAACGGTTGGAGAAGCAGAAACAACGAGAAACCAGAAGACTGCAGTGGAAACTTCCAACTCATTCTCGGTGCTACCTGACGAATGTGAGTGTTCTACTGGGAATGCCACAACGAGCACCAAGGAAGCATTGGCAGACGTGAGTGAGACATCCCTAGAAACCCCAACGAAGACCATCGAGAACGTCATGACGAATTCTACAAGTGGTGTAATGCTACCTGGCGAATTTGAGTCGACTACTCGGAGCATCACTACGGACGACGCCAAGGAAGGTAAAAACATTGTTGTTGTTGGGGATAGTCAGATTAGGTACATGGATAGGGCATTCTGTTTGAAGGATAGGAGTAGGAGGCAGAGAGTGTGTTTTCCTGCGGCTGGGATGAAGGATATTGTTAGCCGTCTGGATGACATCATGAGAGGTAATGGGAGCAATCCTATTATCTGTCTCAGTGCTGGAGGCAACGATGTTGGCAGACGTAGGAGTGAGGACCTGATTAGCAGGTATAGGTCAGCAATAGAGATAATTAGGAAGAAGGGTGGGAAACCTGTCATATGTGGCATTTTGCCAAGGAGAGGAGTTGGAAATGAATGGTTGTCCAGAGCAATTGGTGTCAATTGCTGGCTGGACAAATACTGTAAGGAAAATGCGGTAACATTCATTGACAACTGGGACCTCTTCTATGGCAGAAATGACATGTATGCCAGGGATGGGGTTCACTTGTCTAGGTGTGGGGTGGGAGCACTGGCCAACGCAGTGGAGGGAGCTGTTAGGTCTTTAAACTAGGAATAGTTAGTGGTATGGGTTTCTGCGGGAAAACTGTGAAGTCTCAGGGTAGTAATATGAGTACTAGGAGAACTAGTAATAGGCAAAATGAGGTGGATATCGGAAGGCCAGTGGCACTAATTGACAAGGACAGTAATAGGTTTAGTGGAATAACAGAAAGGAGCAGGAATGATAAAGAGAAAGGAGGGTCCTTAAGTATATATTACACAAATAGTCGCAGTGCTAGGAATAAGATGGACGAGTTGAGACTAGTTGCTAGTGCAGGTAACATAGATGTATTTGCCATTACTGAGACGTGGTTTAATTCAAAAAGTCGGGACATGCCTGCAGAATGTCACATTCAGGGTTTCAAATTGTTCCAAGTGATAGAAGTATCGGGAAGGGGGGTGGGGTGGCATTGTATGTCCGAGATCGCTTGAACTGTTGCATTAAAACGGGTATTAAGTCTGAAGTAACACATACAGAGTCTGTTTGGATAGAATTTTCAGAGGGGCATGAAAAATTAACTTTAGGTGTGATATACCGTCCCCCAAATTTAGATAGGGACCAGGGAAGACTACTATGGGAGGAAATTGTTAGGGCCACAAAGCACGATAATGTAGTAATTCTAGGAGACTTTAACTTTAGTCATATTGATTGGAATTTCTTGACTGGGAATTTAGAATCATACGACTTCTTAGAAGTAGTTCAGGATTGTTTTCTGAAGCAGTTTGTGACAGAACCTACAAGGGGTAATAACCTGCTTGACTTAGTTCTGGCAAACAATGAATCCCTTGTTAATAATTTAGAAGTTTCAGAAGAACTGGGTGCTAGCGACCACAAATCAATTACATTTAGAATTGAATGGAAGTATGATAGTAGGGATAACTCAGTAACAGTCCCAGATTTTCGCTTAGCAGATTACGATGGGCTTAGAGAACACTTATCATCTGTTGACTGGGGTAACGAAGAGAGCTATCAATATGACAGTTTTCTGAACACAATACATGCTGCTCAAAGAACATTTATCCCTTATAAAGAAATTAGATCAAATAGAAATGACCCAAAATGGATGAATAATAGGCTGAAATATCTACTAGGGCATAAGAAAGGAATTTATAGGCGTATCAAAAGAGGCGAGGGTCATCTTATGAATCAGTATATTGACACTAAGAGGGACATTAAAAAGGGGATAAGAAAAGCTAAAAGGGACTATGAAATTAAAGTTGCTAGGGATTCTAAAACTAACCCAAAAAGTTTTTTCCAGGTATATAGAACAAAAGTCAGAGATAAGATAGGTCCCCTTAAAAATAACTATGGGCATCTTACTGACAAAGAGAATGAAATGTGCTCGATTTTAAATAATTATTTTCTCTCGGTTTTTACACAGGAAGACACTAGTAGTGTTCCGGTAATTAATTTTTATAGTGGGCCAGAAGAAGATAAATTATGTAACATCATAGTCACTAGTGAAATGGTTGTGAAGCAGATAGACCGACTGAAGCAAAATAAGTCACCGGGTCCTGATGAGGTTTTTTCAAGGGTTCTAAAGGAATGCAAAATGGAAGTCTGTGAACCATTAACTAATATTTTTAATTTATCTCTTCAAACAGGTGTAGTGTCTGATATGTGGAAGATGGCTAATGTAATTCCTATTTTTAAAACAGGGGACAAGTCGTTACCGTCAAATTACCGCCCAATAAGCCTGACCTCAATTGTAGGCAAATTACTAGAGTCAATTATAGCTCAAATTATAAGAAGCCATCTCGATAAGCATAGCTTGATTAATGATACTCAGCATGGATTCACAAGAGGCCGGTCTTGTCTAACTAATTTATTAACTTTTTTCAGTAAAGCTTTTGAGGCTGTTGACCACGATAAAGAATTTGATATTATTTACTTAGATTTTAGTAAGGCATTTGATAGAGTTCCGCACCAAAGACTGTTGAAGAAAGTAGCAGCTCATGGCATTGGGGGAAGAGTGCTCTCGTGGATCGAATCATGGCTCACAGACAGGAAGCAGAGAGTGTCCATAAATGGGGTTAAATCCGAGTGGGGATCAGTAACAAGTGGCGTTCCACAGGGATCAGTCTTGGGCCCGTTGTTGTTTATAATATATATCAATGATCTTGATGAAGGAATTACTAGTGATATGAGCAAATTCGCCGATGACACGAAGATAGGTAGGATAATTGATTCAAACGTAGATGTTAGGGAACTTCAGGAGGATTTAGACAAACTCTACTCTTGGTCAGAAAAGTGGCAGATGCAGTTCAATGTAGATAAATGCAAGGTTCTGAAGCTCGGGAGTGTCCATAACCCTAGCACTTATAAGTTAAATAATGTAGAACTTAACCATACAGATTGCGAAAAGGACTTGGGGGTTATGGTAAGCAGCAACCTTAAACCAAGACAGCAATGCCTAAGCGTACGTAATAAGGCAAATAGATTACTGGGATTTATATCAAGAAGTGTAAGCAACAGAAGTCCAGAGGTCATACTGCAGCTTTATACATCATTAGTAAGGCCTCACCTAGATTATGCAGCTCAATTCTGGTCGCCATATTACAGAATGGACATAAATTCGTTAGAAAACATTCAGCGTAGGATGACTAAATTAATACATAGCATTAGAAATCTTCCTTATGAAGAAAGATTGAAGACTCTTAAGTTACATTCACTTTTTAGACGAAGAATGAGGGGAGACCTGATCGAAGTGTATAAGTGGAAGATAGGTATTAATAAAGGGGATATTAACAAGGTCTTAAGGATATCTCTCCAAGAGAGAACCCGCAGTAATGGATTTAAATTAGATAAGTTTAGATTTAGAAAGGACATAGGAAAGTATTGGTTTGGAAATAGGGTAGTAGATGAGTGGAACAGTCTACCTAGTTGGGTTATTGAGGCTAGGACTTTGGGTAGTTTCAAATTTAGGTTGGATAAATACATGAGTGGGATGGGTTGGATTTGAGTGGGACTTGCACATCAGAGCTTATTTCTTGGGTAGCATTGAAAATTGGGTAGGTCAAATGTTTGTTAGTGGGATGAATTGTAAAGGACCTGCCTAGTATGGGCCAACGGGCCTGCTGCAGTGTTCCTCCTTTCTTATGTTCTTATGTTCTTATGTGTTATTTGAATGATACACAGTAATTTATCCACTGACACATTAGCTCAAGTTCTCTCTCAGTTCCTGTTGTTTTTATTTGCTTATTTTTTGTGTATATTTCATAAATCACATGCAGTTCGGTGTGATTTATTTTTTTCGTTTCTGTGAATGATGGTGTATGTTGGTTAACATAAGAACATAAGAACGAAGGAACACTGCAGAAGGCCTACTGGCCCATGCGAGGCAGGTCCAAGTCTCCTACCGGCTTAAGCCAATGCAACCAACCTAGTCAGGTCAGGTCACATTGACTTAAGGGAGGAACACTGGAACCGACCTGGTAGCACAAGCTATCAGGTCCAACTCACACCCACCCACATCCACTCATGTATTTATCCAACCTATTTTTAAAGCTACACAACGTTCTGGCCTCTATAACTGTTCTCAGGAGTTTGTTCCACTCATCCACAACTCTATTACCAAACCAGTACTTTCCTATATCCTTCCTGAATCTGAATTTTTCCAACTTAAAACCATTGCTGCGAGTCCTGTCTAGGCTAGATATTTTCAGCACACTATTTACATCCCCTTTATTTATTCCTGTCTTCCATTTATACACCTCAATCATATCCCCCCTAATTCTACGTCTTTCCAGAGAGTGCAGATTCAGGGCCCTTAGTCTATCCTCATAGGGAAGGTTTCTGATACATGGGATCAACTTTGTCATCCTCCTTTGTACATTTTGCAGAGAATTTATATCCATTCTGTAATACGGTGACCAAAACTGTGCAGCATTATCTAAATGAGGCCTAACCAAGGATGTATAGAGTTGAAGAACAACCTGAGGACTCCTATTATTTATGCTTCTTGATATGAAGCCAAGGATTCTATTAGCTTTATTGCGAACACTTATGCACTGTTGTCTTGGTTTCAGATTACTGCTAACCAGAACTCCTAAATCTTTTTCGCAATCCGTAATATTAAGATCTACATTATTTAGTTTATATGTGGCATGGTTATTGTCCTGTCCAACATTTAGAACTTTGCATTTGTCTATATTAAACTGCATCTGCCACTTCTGCGACCACTGCATCAGTCTATTCAAATCTTCCTGGAGTGCTCGAATGTCCTCGTCAGAATGAATTCGACGTCCTATTTTGGTGTCATCGGCAAACTTGCCGATGTCTCTCTTTATGCCCTCATCTATGTCGTCAAGTCACACACCCATGTAGTGAGTGTGTGTGTTTGTGTATGTGTGTGTGCTTGGATGTAAGTATTTGTGTGTATGTTTCTGGTGTGTGTGTGTGTGTGTGTGTGTGTGTGTGCGTGCGCATGTATGTGTGTGTACTCACCTAATTGTGGTTGCAGGGGTCAAGTCACACACCCATGTAGTGAGTGTGTGTGTGCTTGTATGTAAGTATTTGTGAGTATGTTTCTGGTGTGTGAGTGTGTGTGTGTGTGTGTGTGTGTGTGTGTGTGTGTGTGTGTGTGTGTGTGTGTGTGTGTGTGTGTTTATTTTACGCCTATACCATTCAAAATTGTATTTTTTGTCAGTGTGGCACCAGTCACTTCAAAGAGCTTCCCAGCGGACAATCTAATAGGCAACCACTGTCCTTTGAGCATTTCTACGCCTCTTCACCTGATTGGGGCTTAAAAGAAATTCGACGAGGGTGAAGACTACTTTTTTCCGACTTTTCTCTGACTCATTCACACAAAAAGAAAAATATTGTTTTGTGTTATTTGAATGATACACAGTAATTTATCCACTGACACATTAGCTCAAGTTCTCTCTCAGTTCCTGTTGTTTTTATTTGCTTATTTTTTGTGTATATTTCATAAATCACATGCAGTTCGGTGTGATTTATTTTTTTCGTTTCTGTGAATGATGGTGTATGTTGGTTAACATAAGAACATAAGAACGAAGGAACACTGCAGAAGGCCTACTGGCCCATGCGAGGCAGGTCCAAGTCTCCTACCGGCTTAAGCCAATGCACCCAACCTAGTCAGGTCAGGTCACATTGACTTAAGGGAGGAACACTGCAATTGACCTGGTAGCAGGTCACACCCACCCACATCCACTCATAAGAACATAAGAATGTAGGAACACTGCAGAAGGCCTACTGGCCCATACGAGGCAGGTCCTTATCAAAACGACATCTACCTAAAGCTACTCAAGATGTCGTTTTGATAAGGACCTGCCTCGTATGGGCCAGTAGGCCTTCTGCAGTGTTCCTACATTCTTATGTTCTCATGTATTTATCCAACCTATTTTTAAAGCTACACAACGTTCTGGCCTCTATAACTGTACTTGGGAGTTTGTTCCACTCATCCACAACTCTATTACCAAACCAGTACTTTCCTATATCCTTCCTGAATCTGAATTTTTCCAACTTAAAACCATTGCTGCGAGTCCTGTCTAGGCTAGATATTTTCAGCACACTATTTACATCCCCTTTATTTATTCCTGTCTTCCATTTATACACCTCAATCATATCCCCCCTAATTCTACGTCTTTCCAGAGTGTGCAGATTCAGGGCCCTTAGTCTATCCTCATAGGGAAGGTTTCTGATACATGGGATCAACTTTGTCATCCTCCTTTGTACATTTTCCAGAGAATTTATATCCATTCTGTAATACGGTGACCAAAACTGTGCAGCATAATCTAAATGAAGCCTAACCAAGGATGTATAGAGTTGAAGAACAACCTGAGGACTCCTATTATTTATGCTTCTTGATATGAAGCCAAGGATTCTATTAGGTTTATTGAGAACACATAAGAACATTTGCATTTGTCTAAGAACATAAGAAAGGAGGAACACTGCAGCAGGCCTGTTGGCCCATACTAGGCAGGTCCTTTACAATTTATCCCACTAACAAACATTTGACCTACCCAATTTTCAATGCTACCCAAGAAATAAGCTCTGATGTGCAAGTCCCACTCAAATCCAACCCATCCCACTCATGTATTTATCCAACCTAAATTTGAAACTACCCAAAGTCCTAGCCTCAATAACCCAACTAGGTAGACTGTTCCACTCATCTACTACCCTATTTCCAAACCAATACTTTCCTATGTCCTTTCTAAATCTAAACTTACCTAATTTAAATCCATTACTGCGGGTTCTCTCTTGGAGAGATATTCTCAAGACCTTGTTAATATCCCCTTTATTAATACCTATCTTCCACTTATACACCTCGATCAGGTCTCCCCTCATTCTTCGTCTAACAAGTGAATGTAACTTAAGAGTCTTCAATCTTTCTTCATAAGGAAGATTTCTAATGCTATGTATTAATTTAGTCATCCTACGCTGAATGTTTTCTAACGAATTTATGTCCATTCTGTAATATGGAGACCAGAATTGAACTGCATAATCTAGGTGAGGCCTTACTAATGATGTATAAAGCTGCAGTATGACCTCTGGACTTCTGTTGCTTACACTTCTTGATATAAATCCCAGTAATCTATTTGCCTTATTACGTACGCTTAGGCATTGCTGTCTTGGTTTAAGGTTGCTGCTTACCATAACCCCCAAGTCCTTTTCGCAATCTGTATGGTTAAGTTCTACATTATTTAACTTATAAGTGCTAGGGTTATGGACACTCCCGAGCTTCAGAACCTTGCATTTATCTACATTGAACTGCATCTGCCACTTTTCTGACCAAGAGTAGAGTTTGTCTAAATCCTCCTGAAGTTCCCTAACATCTACGTTTGAATCAATTATCCTACCTATCTTCGTGTCATCGGCGAATTTGCTCATATCACTAGTAATTCCTTCATCAAGATCATTGATATATATTATAAACAACAACGGGCCCAAGACTGATCCCTGTGGAACGCCACTTGTTACTGATCCCCACTCGGATTTAACCCCATTTATGGACACTCTTTGCTTCCTGTCTGTGAGCCATGATTCGATCCACGAGAGCACCCTTCCCCCAATGCCATGAGCTGCTACTTTCTTCAACAGTCTTTGGTGCGGAACTCTATCAAATGCCTTACTAAAATCTAAGTAAATAATATCAAATTCTTTATCGTAGTCAACAGCCTCAAAAGCTTTACTGAAGAAAGTTAATAAATTAGTTAGACAAGACCGGCCTCTTGTGAATCCATGCTGAGTATCATTAATCAAGCTATGCTTATCGAGATGGCTTCTTATAATCTCAGCTATAATTGACTCTAGTAATTTGCCTACAATTGAGGTCAGGCTTATTGGGCGGTAATTTGACGGTAACGACTTGTCCCCTGTTTTAAAAATAGGAATTACATTAGCCATCTTCCACATATCAGACACTGCACCTGTTTGAAGAGATAAATTAAAAATATTAGTTAATGGTTCACAGACTTCCATTTTGCATTCCTTTAGAACCCTTGAAAAAACCTCATCAGGACCCGGTGACTTATTTTGCTTCAGTCTGTCTATCTGCTTCACAACCATTTCACTAGTGACTGTGATGTTACATAATTTATCTTCTTCTGATCCACTATAAAAATTAATTACCGGAATATTATTAGTGTCTTCCTGTGTAAAAACCGAGAGAAAATAATTATTTAAAATCGAGCACATTTCATTCTCTTTGTCAGTAAGATGCCCATAGTTATTTTTAAGGGGACCTATCTTATCTCTGACTTTTGTTCTATAGACCTGGAAAAAACTTTTTGGGTTAGTTTTAGAATCCCTAGCAACTTTAATTTCATAGTCCCTTTTAGCTTTTCTTATCCCCTTTTTAATGTCCCTCTTAATGTCAATATACTGATTCATAAGATGACCCTCGCCTCTTTTGATACGCCTATAAATTCCTTTCTTATGCCCTAGTAGATATTTCAGCCTATTATTCATCCATTTTGGGTCATTTCTATTTGATCTAATTTCCTTATAAGGGATAAACGTTCTTTGAGCAGCATGTATTGTGTTCAGAAAACTGTCATATTGATAGCTCTCTTCGTTACCCCAGTCAACAGATGATAAGTGTTCTCTAAGCCCATCGTAATCTGCTAAGCGAAAATCTGGGACTGTTACTGAGTTATCCCTACTATCATACTTCCATTCAATTCTACATGTAATTGATTTGTGGTCGCTGGCACCCAGTTCCTCTGAAACTTCTAAATTATTAACAAGGGATTCATTGTTTGCCAGAACTAAGTCAAGCAGGTTATTACCCCTTGTAGGTTCTGTCACAAACTGCTTCAAAAAACAATCCTGAACTACTTCTAAGAAATCGTATGATTCTAAATTCCCAGTTAAGAAATTCCAATCAATATGACTAAAGTTAAAGTCTCCTAGAATTACTACATTATCGTGCCTTGTGGCCCTAACAATTTCCTCCCATAGTAGTCTCCCCTGGTCCCTATCTAAATTTGGGGGACGGTATATCACACCTAAAATTAATTTTTCATGCCCCTCTGAAAATTCTATCCAAACAGACTCTGTATGTGTTACTTCAGACTTAATACCTGTTTTTATGCAACAGTTCAAGCGACATACAATGCCACCCCACCCCCCTTCCCGATACTTCTATCTACTTGGAACAATTTAAAACCCTGAATGTGACATTCTGCAGGCATGTCCCGACTTTTTGAATTAAACCACGTCTCAGTAATGGCAAATACATCTATGTTACCTGCACTAGCAACTAGTCTCAACTCGTCCATCTTATTCCTAGCACTGCGACTATTTGTGTAATAAATATTTAATGACCCTCCTATCTCTTTACCCTTCCTGCTCCTTTCTGTTATTCCACTAAACCTATTACTGTCATTGTCAATTAGTGCCACTGGCTTTCCAATATCCTCCTCATTTTGCCTATTACTAGTTCTCCTAGTACTCATGTTACTACCCTGCGACTTCACAGTTTTCCCGCCAAAACCCATACCACTAACTATTCCTAGTTTAAAGACCTAACAGCTCCCTCCACTGCGTTGGCCAGTGCTCCCACCCCACACCTAGACAAGTGAACCCCATCCCTGGCATACATGTCATTTCTGCCATAGAAGAGGTCCCAGTTGTCAATGAATGTTACTGCATTTTCCTTACAGTATTTGTCCAGCCAGCAATTGACACCAATTGCTCTGGACAACCATTCATTTCCAACTCCTCTCCTTGGCAAAATGCCACATATGACAGGTTTCCCACCCTTCTTCCTAATTATCTCTATTGCTGACCTATACCTGCTAATCAGGTCCTCACTCCTACGTCTGCCAACATCATTGCCTCCAGCACTGAGACAGATAATAGGATTGCTCCCATTACCTCTCATGGTGTCATCCAGACGGCTAACAATATCCTTCATCCCAGCCCCAGGAAAACACACTCTCTGCCTCCTACTCCTATCCTTCAAACAGAATGCCCTATCCATGTACCTAATCTGACTATCTCCAACAACAACAATGTTTTTACCTTCCTTGGCGACGTCCGTAGTGATGCTCCGAGTAGTCGACTCAAATTCGCCAGGTAGCATTACACCACTTGTAGAATTCGTCATGACGTTCTCGAAGGTCTTCGTTGGGGTTTCTAGGGATGTCTCACTCACGTCTGCCAATGCTTCCTTGGTGCTCGTTGTGGCATTCCCAGTAGAACACTCACATTCGTCAGGTAGCACCGAGAATGAGTTGGAAGTTTCCACGGCAGTCTTCTGGTTTCTCGTTGTTTCTGCCTCTCCAACCGTTTTCTTAATCTTCAGCTTGGTTCCATGTTGCCCGACCACTGACCAAGCTCCCCTCTTAACCTGGGGACTCACAACAGGAGGATTACTACGAATCCTCTTGTTCTCCTCCGTTAATCGCCGTATCTCCAGTTTAGCAACTCTGAGTTCTTCTCTCAGCTGCTGGTAAAGCTGCTCAAGAGAGGGCATCCTGGTTCAGATTCACAGAGAGCACACAAACAGGTCTTCACAGAGCTAAGTACACGTCACCACTGAGCTAAGTACACGTCACCACTGTCAGTGTGAGTATGTTTCTGGTGTGTGAGTGTGTGTGTGTGTGTGTGTGTGTGTGTGTGTGTGTGTGTGTGTGTGTGTGTGTGTGTGTGTGTGTGTGTGTGTGTGTTTATTTTACGCCTATACCATTCAAAATTGTATTTTTTGTCAGTGTGGCACCAGTCACTTCAAAGAGCTTCCCAGCGGACAATCTAATAGGCAACCACTGTCCTTTGAGCATTTCTACGCCTCTTCACCTGATTGGGGCTTAAAAGAAATTCGACGAGGGTGAAGACTACTTTTTACGACTTTTCTCTGACTCATTCACACAAAAAGAAAAATATTGTTTTGTGTTATTTGAATGATACACAGTAATTTATCCACTGACACATTAGCTCAAGTTCTCTCTCAGTTCCTGTTGTTTTTATTTGCTTATTTTTTGTGTATATTTCATAAATCACATGCAGTTCGGTGTGATTTATTTTTTTCGTTTCTGTGAATGATGGTGTATGTTGGTTAACATAAGAACATAAGAACGAAGGAACACTGCAGAAGGCCTACTGGCCCATGCGAGGCAGGTCCAAGTCTCCTACCGGCTTAAGCCAATGCACCCAACGTAGTCAGGTCAGGTCACATTGACTTAAGGGAGGAACACTGCAACCGACCTGGTAGCACAAGCTATCAGGTCCAACTCACACCCACCCACATCCACTCATGTATTTATCCAACCTATTTTTAAAGCTACACAACGTTCTGGCCTCTATAACTGTACTTGGGAGTTTGTTCCACTCATCCACAACTCTATTACCAAACCAGTACTTTCCTATATCCTTCCTGAATCTGAATTTTTCCAACTTAAAACCATTGCTGCGAGTCCTGTCTAGGCTAGATATTTTCAGCACACTATTTACATCCCCTTTATTTATTCCTGTCTTCCATTTATACACCTCAATCATATCCCCCCTAATTCTACGTCTTTCCAGAGTGTGCAGATTCAGGGCCCTTAGTCTATCCTCATAGGGAAGGTTTCTGATACATGGGATCAACTTTGTCATCCTCCTTTGTACATTTTCCAGAGAATTTATATCCATTCTGTAATACGGTGACCAAAACTGTGCAGCATAATCTAAATGAAGCCTAACCAAGGATGTATAGAGTTGAAGAACAACCTGAGGACTCCTATTATTTATGCTTCTTGATATGAAGCCAAGGATTCTATTAGGTTTATTGCGAACACTTATGCACTGTTGTCTTGGTTTCAGATTACTGCTAACCAGAACTCCTAAATCTTTTTCGCAATCCGTAATATTAAGATCTACATTATTTAGTTTATATGTGGCATGGTTATTGTCCTGTCCAACATTTAGAACTTGGCATTTGTCTATATTAAACTGCATCTGCCACTTCTCCGACCACTGCATCAGTCTATTGTTAGGTAAGACACATATGCAACAGTCGGTATTTTATACCATTTCAATGTTCATCAGTCTATTCAAATCTTCCTGGAGTGCTCGAATGTCCTCGTCAGAATGAATTCGACGTCCTATTTTGGTGTCATCGGCAAACTTGCCGATGTCGCTCTTTATGCCCTCATCTATGTCGTCAAGTCACACACCCATGTAGTGAGTGTGTGTGTTTGTGTATGTGTGTGTGCTTGGATGTAAGTATTTGTGTGTATGTTTCTGGTGTGTGTGTGTGTGTGTGTGTGTGTGTGTGTGTGCGTGCGCATGTATGTGTGTGTACTCACCTAATTGTGGTTGCAGGGGTCAAGTCACACACCCATGTAGTGAGTGTGTGTGTGCTTGTATGTAAGTATTTGTGAGTATGTTTCTGGTGTGTGAGTGTGTGTGTGTGTGTGTGTGTGTGTGTGTGTGTGTGTGTGTGTGTGTGTGTGTGTGTGTGTGTGTGTGTGTGTGTGTGTGTGTGTGTGTGTGTTTATTTTACGCCTATACCATTCAAAATTGTATTTTTTGTCAGTGTGGCACCAGTCACTTCAAAGAGCTTCCCAGCGGACAATCTAATAGGCAACCACTGTCCTTTGAGCATTTCTTCGCCTCTTCACCTGATTGGGGCTTAAAAGAAATTCGACGAGGGTGAAGACTACTTTTTTCCGACTTTTCTCTGACTCATTCACACAAAAAGAAAAATATTGTTTTGTGTTATTTGAATGATACACAGTAATTTATCCACTGACACATTAGCTCAAGTTCTCTCTCAGTTCCTGTTGTTTTTATTTGCTTATTTTTTGTGTATATTTCATAAATCACATGCAGTTCGGTGTGATTTATTTTTTTCGTTTCTGTGAATGATGGTGTATGTTGGTTAACATAAGAACATAAGAACGAAGGAACACTGCAGAAGGCCTACTGGCCCATGCGAGGCAGGTCCAAGTCTCCTACCGGCTTAAGCCAATGCACCCAACCTAGTCAGGTCAGGTCACATTGACTTAAGGGAGGAACACTGCAACCGACCTGGTAGCACAAGCTATCAGGTCCAACTCACACCCACCCACATCCACTCATGTATTTATCCAACCTATTTTTAAAGCTACACAACGTTCTGGCCTCTATAACTGTACTCGGGAGTTTGTTCCACTCATCCACAACTCTATTACCAAACCAGTACTTTCCTATATCCTTCCTGAATCTGAATTTTTCCAACTTAAAACCATTGCTGCGAGTCCTGTCTAGGCTAGATATTTTCAGCACACTATTTACATCCCCATTATTTATTCCTGTCTTCCATTTATACACCTCAATCATATCCCCCCTAATTCTACGTTTTTCCAGAGAGTGCAGATTCAGGGCCCTTAGTCTATCCTCATAGGGAAGGTTTCTGATACATGGGATCAACTTTGTCATCCTCCTTTGTACATTTTGCAGAGAATTTATATCCATTCTGTAATACGGTGACCAAAACTGTGAAGCATAATCTAAATGAGGCCTAACCAAGGATGTATAGAGTTGAAGAACAACCTGAGGACTCCTGTTATTTATGCTTCTTGATATGAAGCCAAGGATTCTATTAGCTTTATTGCGAACACTTATGCACTGTTGTCTTGGTTTCAGATTACTGCTAACCAGAACTCCTAAATCTTTTTCGCAATCCGTAATATTAAGATCTACATTATTTAGTTTATATGTGGCATGGTTATTGTCCTGTCCAACATTTAGAACTTTGCATTTGTCTATATTAAACTGCATCTGCCACTTCTCCGACCACTGCATCAGTCTATTGTTAGGTAAGACACATATGCAACAGTCGGTATTTTATACCATTTCAATGTTCATCAGTCTATTCAAATCTTCCTGGAGTGCTCGAATGTCCTCGTCAGAATGAATTCGACGTCCTATTTTGGTGTCATCGGCAAACTTGCCGATGTCGCTCTTTATGCCCTCATCTATGTCGTCAAGTCACACACCCATGTAGTGAGTGTGTGTTTGTGTATGTGTGTGTGCTTGGATGTAAGTATTTGTGTGTATGTTTCTGGTGTGTGTGTGTGTGTGTGTGTGTGTGTGCGTGCGCATGTGTGTGTGTGTACTCACCTAATTGTGGTTGCAGGGGTCAAGTCACACACCCATGTAGTGAGTTTGTGTGTTTGTGTATGTGTGTGTGCTTGTATGTAAGTATTTGTGAGTATGTTTCTGGTGTGTGTGTGTGTGTGTGTATGTGTGTGTGTGTGTGTGTGTGTGTGTGTGTGTGTGTGTTCGTGCGCATGTGTGTGTGTGTGTGTGTGTGTGTGTGTGTGTGTGTGTGTGTGTGTGTGTGTGTGTGTTCGTGCGCATGTGTGTGTGTGTGTTTATTTGACCAGTGTGGCATCAATCACTTGAAGGAGCAGCCACCGGACGCCGTGATAGGCAACCACTGTTCTTCAACTTTTCTTCGCCTCTTCTACTGATTGGCACATAAAAGAAATTCGTCGAGCATGAGGACGCGGTGGATTTTTCGTCTTCTGACTGACTCGCGGAAAGAGAAAAATCATGTTTCCTGTTATGTTGTTGTGAGTGACACACTATAATTTATCACCTGACATATTATCTCAGGTTTACACGCAATTTACATTTTATTTTGAGTTTCATTTTGCAAAAATTTAATGAATCAAATGTGCTGTAATTTTCCCTTCTTATGTGTAGAGTGTCAGGAAGTAGATATATAATGAACTTCTTCCTTACACTGTTCCACCTTCACCTGTGTGTGTACTCACCTATTTGTGGTTGTAGGGGTCGAGTCTTAGCTCCTGGCCCCGCCTCTTCACTGGTTTCTACTGGATACTCTCTCTCCCTGCTCCATGAGCTTTATCATACCTCGCCTTAAAACTATGTATGGTTCCCGCCTCCACTACGTCACTTTCTAGGCTATTCCACGGCCTGACTACTCTATTACTGAAGAAATACTTCCTAACATCCCTTTGATTCATCTGAGTCTTCAACTTCCAATTGTGACCTCTTGTGTCTGTGTCCCATCTCTGGAACATCCCGTCTTTGTCCACCTTGTCTATTCCGCGCAGTATTTAATATGTCGTTATCATGTCTCCTCTGACCCTCCTGACCTCCAGTGTCGTCAGGCCGATTTCCCTCAACCTTTCCTCACAGGACAATCCCCGTAGCTCTGGGACTAGTCTTGTTGCAAACCTTTGCACTTTCTCTAATTTCCTGACGTGCTTGACTAGGTGTGGATTCCAAACTGGTGCTGCATACTCCAGTATGGGCCTGACGTAAATGGTATACAGAGTATTGAACGAATCCTTACTGAGGTATCGGGACGCTATCCGTAGGTTTGCCAGGCGCCCGTATGCTGCAGCAGTTATCTGATTGATGTGTGACTCAGGAGATATGCTCGGTGTTATACTCATCCCCAGATCTTTTTCCTTGAGTGAGGTTTGCAGTCTTTGGTCATCTAAACTATATTTTGTCTGCGGTCTTCTTTGCCCTCCCCCAATCTTCATAACTTTGCATTTGGCAGGGTTAAACTCAAGGAGCCAGTTGCTGGACCAGGCTTGTAGTCTGTCCAGGTTTCTTTGTAGTCCTGCTTGATCCTCGTCCGATTTGATTCTTCTCATTAACTTCACATCATCTGCAAACAAGGACACTTCTGAGTCTATCCCTTCCGTTATGCCATTCACATATACCAAGAACAACACAGGTCCTAGGACTGACCCCTGTGGAACCCCGCTTTTCACAGGCGCCCACTCTGACACCTCGTCACGTACCATGACTCGTTGTTCCCTCCCTGTCAGGTATTCTCTGATCCATTACAGTGCCTTTACTGTTATGTGTGCCTGATCCTCTAGCTTTTGCAGTAACCTCTTGTGAGGAACTGTGTCGAAGGCCTTCTTGCAGTCCAAAAATACGCAGTCGATCCACCCCTCTCTTTCTTGTCTTACTTCTGTCACCTTGTCATAAAACTCCAGTAGGTTTGTGACACAGGATTTTCCTTCCCTGAAACCGTGCTGGTTGTCAATTATACACTTGTTTCTTTCCAGGTGCTCCACCACTCTCCTCCTGATGATCTCCATGACTTTGAATACTATACACGTTAGTGATACAGGTCTGTAGTTTAGTGCCTTATGTCTGTCTCCCTTTTTAAAAATTGGGACTACATTTGCCATTTTCCATACCTCAGACAGTTGCCCAGTTTCAATTGATGTGTTGAAGATCTTTGTTAATGGCACACACAGTATCTCTGCTTCCTCTTTAAGGACCCACGGAGAGATGTTGTCTGGTCCCACCGCCTTTGAGGTGTCAAGTTCGCATAGCAGCTTCTTCACCTCCTCCTTGGTTATATGTACCTCATCCAGCACTTGCTGGTGTGCGCCCCTGTTCTGATTTCCTTTAGTCCTACTGGTTTCCACTCTAAATACTTCTTTAAATCTCGTGTTGAGCTCCTGACATTCCTCTCGGTCTTTTCTTGTGAACTCCCCATCACTCTTCCTCAGTCTGATTACCTGGTTCTTGACTGTTGTTTTCCTTCTGATGTGGCTATGCAACAGCTTCGGATCAGACTTGACTTTCGATGCTATGTCATTTTCATGTTGTCGTTGAGCCTCCCTTCTTATCTGTGCATATTCGTTTCTGGCTCTTCGGCTAATCTCTTTGTTTTCCTGAGTTCTCTGTCTTCTGGTTTTCCTGTCAGTTCCCTCTCCCACTGAATGTCTTGCAGGAAGTTCCTCATGCCTGAGTAGTTCCCCCTGTTGTAGTTTGGTTTTTCCCAACCTATTCCTGCTACTCTCTCCACTTGAAGCTCAACTATGTAGTCGAAGCACAGAACCACATGATCACTAGCTCCCAGGGGCCTTTCATACATGATATCCTCGATGTCCGAACTACTTAAGGTGAATACAAGGTCCAGTCTTGCTGGTTCATCCTCACCAGTCTGGTAGTGTCTTTAACATGTTGATGCATGAGGTTTTCCAGTACCACATCCATCATCTTGGCTCTCCATGTTTCGGGACCTCCATGGGGCTCCAGGTTTTCCCAGTCAATCTCCTTGTGATTGAAATCACCCATAACTAGTAACTTTGCTCCCGCCATGTGTGCTCTCCTGGCCACCTCGGCTAGTGTGTCGACCATTGCTCTGTTGCTCTCATCGTATTCTTCTCTTGGCCTCCTGCAGTTCTGTGGTGGGTTGTACATTACTGCAATTAACACCTTATGTCCCTCAGACTGGATCGTTCCTACTAAGTAGTCCCTATCGCCTGTGCCATCCATTCCTTCCATTTTCTCAAAACCCCACTGGTTTTTAATGAGCAGTGAAACTCCTCTTTCCCCTCTCCTCCCTCTGTCTTTTCTGAGGATTTGATATCCGGATGGAAAGAATGAATCTGTTATTATTCTAATGAGTTTTGTTTCTGTGAGTGCTATTATATCTGGGGATGTCTCCTTGATTCTTTCATGCCGGGTTCTTTTTTTTGCAAACCCCCCTATTCTCCGAAAATTTTCCAGCTGTGTCATGTCATCTTCTCTTGCTTTTATGATGCTTTCAATTGCTTTTTTTTCCCTTGTTTTCTTGCTTCATAGATTTTTCCCTTCAACTTCCTGGAACCCATACACAAAGACTGACCTCACCCTTTCATTCTCCCACTGCATATCCTTGTGTATCCCCTCATTCAATTTTATTTCCTCCATTGCCGCTTTCTTTTTTTCATTTTCACTACCTTATGTATTTGGGCTCAATGGCCTGTCATTTTCCCTTCTCGGCTTTCCCTGGGCTCTTCTGTGGTCTGTTAGGGCCTCCACATATAGCTTAGCTCTTTCATTTACTACAGTCTCCTCTGATGGAGCTTCTACATGCAGTTTTGCTCCTTCTTTCCCTACAGTCCCCTTATTTGTGACTGAGGTATCAGTCTCTGATGTCAATCCCAAAATGTTCTTTAGTTCTTTAGGCTGTTTCAGATTTTTCAGTTCCTCTTCTAAACTCTGTATCCTAGCCTCTGCTGCTTTGACTTGCACCTCCCACTTCCTGCTTTCCATATCTATCCTCTCTTCCATTTTCATGCTAAGTTCTTCTAGTTTCTTTTCCCATTCATGTTCCCTTTTTATGAGCTCTGCTGCCCAATCTTACTTTGCAGCTTCCTCCTCCTGTCCCTTGATTTTCCTTCCTGCTCTCTGGCAACCCATTTTTGTTTTATCCTGATTGCCTCAGAGTGGGAAACCTATGTAATTCTCTGTATTAGGTTAGTAGTGTGTTTGTCAGAGTGTGTGGGGGGGAAGTAGAGGAAGAACTGTGGCTATGTGGGAGAGGGGTGGGGATGGGGAATTAGGGGGGAATATGGGGAGTGGGAAAGAGGGAGAAGCAAGTGGGTGAGTGGGAGAGGGAGAGGTGGGGAGGGGGATGGTGAAAGAGGGAGGGGTGGGGTCAGGGGAAGGAGTGAGATGTTGGTGGGGGAAGGGGGAGTGTGTGTGTGAGTCTGGATATGTGTGTGTGTGTGTGTGTGTGTGTGTACTCACCTATTTGCACTCACCTATTTGTGGTTGCAGGGGTCGAGTCCTAGCTCCTGGCCCCGCCTCTTCACCGGTTGCTACTAGGCCCTCTCTCTCCCCGCTCCATGAGCTTTATCAAACCTCGTCTTAAAACTGTGTATGGTTC
Source organism: Cherax quadricarinatus (assembly GCF_038502225.1). Lineage (NCBI taxonomy): Eukaryota > Metazoa > Arthropoda > Malacostraca > Decapoda > Parastacidae > Cherax > Cherax quadricarinatus. Next base: position 53,550 of record NW_027196589.1, on the reverse strand, counting down.
CTGCCTCCACTACGTCATTTTCTAGGCTATTCCACTGCCTTACAACTCTATGACTGAAGAAATACTTCCTACTATCTCTCTGACTCATTTGTGTCTTCAACTTCCAATTGTGGCCTCTTGTTTCTGTGTCCCCTCCCTGGAACATCCTGTCCTTGTCCACCTTGTCTATTCCACGCAGTATTTTATATGTCGTTATCATGTCTCCCCTGACCCTCCTGTCCTCCAGTGTCGTCAGGCCGATTTCCCTTAATCTTTCTTCATAGGACATTCCCCTTAGCTCTGGAACTAACCTTGTTGCAAACCTTTGTACTTTCTCTAGTTTCTTGACGTGCTTTATCAAGTGCAGGTTCCAAACAGGTGCTGCATACTCCAGTATGGGCCTGACATACACGGTGTACAGTGTCTTGAATGATTCCTTACTAAGGTATTGGAATGCTGTTCTCAGGTTTGCCAGGCGCCCATATGCTGCAGCAGTTATCTGATTGATGTGTGCTTCCGGAGACATGCTCGGTGTTATACTCACCCCAAGATCTTTCTCCTTGAGTGAGGTTTGCAGTCTTTGGCCACCTAGCCTATACTCTGTCTGTGGTCTTCTGTGCCCTTTCCCTATCTTCATGACTTTGCATTTGGCAGGATTAAATTCGAGAAGCCATTTGCTGGACCAGGTGTCCAGTCTGTCCAGGTCTCTTTGAAGTCCTGCCTGGTCCTCATCAGATTTAATTCTCCTCATTAACTTCACATCATCTGCAAACAGGGACACTTCTGAGTCTAACCCTTCCGTCATGTCGTTCACATATGTGTGTGTGTGTGTGTGTGTGTGTGTGTAATTATGTGTGGAATTATGTGTGGGTTTATTATGTGTCTGAAAAGTAGGTGACTTGTGTGTTGGAGTGTAATGTGGAGTCTCAGTGGTCGCTTGACTGACGACAACCTCTTGTGACCTGATCCCCACCCTCCTTTGACTTGTGTGTGTGCGTATGTGTGCGCATATGTGTGTGTTTGTGCGTGTGCGTGTGCTTGTGTGTGTGTGTGTGTGTGTGTGTGTGTGTGTGTGTGTGTGTGTGTGTGTGTGTTTGTGTGTGTGTGTGTACTCGCCTAGTTGTACTCACCTAGCTGAGGTTGCAGGGGTCGAGTCCAAGCTCCTGGCCCCGCCTCTTCACTGGTCGCTACTAGGTCACTCTCCCTGAATCGTGAGCTTTGTCATACCTCTGCTTAAAGTTATGTATGGATCCTGCCTCCACTACATCTGTTCCCAAACTATTCCACTTCCTGACTACTCTGTGGCTGAAGAAATACTTCCTAACATCCCTGTGATTCATCTGTGTCTTCAACTTCCAACTGTGTCCTCTTGTTGCTGTGTCCCATCTCTGGAACATCCTGTCTTTGTCCACCTTGTCAATTCCTCTCAGTATTTTGTATGTCGTTATCATGTCCCCCCTATATCTCCTGTCCTCCAGTGTCGTAAGGTTGATTTCCCTTAACCTCTCCTCGTAGGACATACCTCTTAGCTCTGGGACTAGTCTTGTTGCAAACCTTTGCACTTTCTCTAGTTTCTTTACGTGCTTGGCTAGGTGTGGGTTCCAAACTGGTGTCGCACACTCCAATGTGGGCCTAACGTACACGGTGTACAGGGTCCTGAGCGATTCCTTATTGAGATGTCGGAATGCTGTTCTGAGGTTTGCTAGGCGTCCATATGCTGCAGCAGTTATTTGGTTGATGTGCGATTCAGGAGATGTGCCTGGTGTTATACTCACCCCAGGATAATTTTCCTTGAGTTAGGTTTGTAGTCTCTGGCCCTCTAGACTGTACTCCGTCTGCGGTCTTCTTTGCCCTTCCCCAATCTTCATGACTTTGCACTTGGTGGGGTTGAACTCCAGGAGCCAATTTCTGGGCCAAGTCTGCATCCTGTCCAGATCTCTTTGTAGTTCTGCCTGATATTCAATCAAATGAATTCTTCTCGTCAACTTCACGTCATCTGCAAACAGGGACACTTCGGAGTCTATTCCTTCTGTCATGTCGTTCACAAATACCAGAAACAGCACTGGTCCTAGGACTGACCCCTGTGGGACCCCGCTGGTCACAGGTGCCCACTCTGACATCTCGCCACATACCATAGCTCGCTGCTGTCTTCCTGACAAGTATTCTCCGATCCATTGTAGTGCCTTCCCTGTTATCCCTGCTTGGTCCTCCAGTTTTTGCACTAATCTCTTGTGTGGAACTGTGTCAAACGCCTCCTTGCAGTCCAAAAAAATGCAATCCACCCATCCCTCGCTCTCTCTCTTGTCTTACTGCTGTCACCATGTCATAGAACTTCAGTAGGTTTGTGACACAGGATTTCCCATCCCTTAAACCATGTTGGCTGCTGTTGATGAGATCATTCCTTTCTAGGTGTTCCACCACTCTTCTCCTGATAATCTTCTCCATGACTTTGCATACTATACATGTTAGTGACACTCGTCTGCAGTTTAGTGCTTCATGTCTGTCTCATTTTTTAAAGATTGGGACTACATTTGCTGTCTTCCATGCCTCATGCAATCTCCCTGTTTCGATAGTTGTATTGAATATTGTTGTTAGGGGTACACATCGCGCCTCTGCTCCCTCTCTCAGGAGGCATGGAGAGATGTTATCCGGCCCCATTGCCAATGAGGTATCTAGCTCACTCAGAAGCCTTTTCACTTCTTCCTCTGTTGTGTGTACTGTGTCCAGCATTTGGCGGTGTTCCCCACTTCTTCGTCTTTCTGGAGGCCCTTTTGTCTCCTCTGTGAACACTTCTTTGAATCTCTTGTTGAGTTACTCACATACTTTACGGTCATTTCTTGTTGTCTCTCCTCCTTCCTTCCTTAGCCTGATTACCTGGTCCTTGACTGTTGTTTTCCTCCTGATGTGGCTGTATAACAGTTTCGGGTCAGATTTAGCTTTCGCTGCTGTCTTTGGGCCTCCCTTCTTGTCTGTGCATATTAATTTCTGGCTCTACGACTGCTCTCCTTATTCTCCTGGGTCCTTTGCCTTCTATATTTCTTCCATTCCCTAGCACACTTGGTTTTTGCCTCCCTTCACCTTTGGGTGAACCATGAGCCCGTACTGGCTTCTTCATTATTCATGTTACCCTTGGGTGCAAACCTCTCCTCTGTGTGTGTCTGCGTGTGTGTGTGTGTGTGTGTGTGTGTGTGCGTGCGTGTGTGAACGTGTGTGTGTGTGTGTGTGTGTGTGTGTGTGTGTGTGTGTGTGTGTGTGTGCGTGTGTGTGCTCGTGTGTGTGTGTGTTTGTGTGTGTGTGCGTGTGTGTGTACGTGTGCGTGCTCACTAAGTTGTACTCACCTAGTTGAGGTTGCAGGGGTCGAGTCCAAGCTCCTGGCTCCGCCTCTTCACTGGTCGCTACTAGGTCACTCTCCCTGAAGCTTGAGCTTTATCACACCTCTGCCTAAAGCTATGTATGGCTCCTGCCTTCACTACATCGCTTCCCAAACTATTCCACTACCTGACTACTCTGTGGCTGAAGAAATACTTCCTAGCATCCCTGTGATTCATCTTTGTCTTCAACTTCCAACTGTGTCCCCTTGTTGCTGTGTCCCATCTCTGGAACATCCTGTCTTTGTCCATCTTGTCAATTCCTCTCAGTATTTTGTATGTTGTTATCATGTCCCCACTATCTCTCCTGTCCTCCAGTATCGTCAGGTTGATTTCCCTTAACCTCTCCTCATAGGACATACCTCTTAGCTCTGGGACTAGTCCTGTTGCAAACCTTTGCACTTTCTCTAGTTTCTTTACGTGCTTGGCTAGGTGTGGGTTCCAACCTGGTGCCGCATACTCCAATATGGGCCTAACGTACACGGTGTACAGGGTCCTGAACGATTACTTATTGAGATGTCGGAATGTTCTGAGGTTTGTTAGGCGCCCATATGCTGCAGCAGTTATTTGGTTGATGTGCGCTTCAGGAGATGTGCCTGGTGTTATACTCACCCCAAGATCTTTTTCCTTGAGTGAGGTTTGTAGTCTCTTGCCCCCTAGACTGTACACCGTCTGCGGTCTTCTTTGCCCTTCCCCAATCTTCATGACTTTGCACTTGGTGGGGTTGAACTCCAGGAGCCAATGTGTGTGTGTGTGTGTGTGTGTTCGTGTGGGGGTGTGTGTGGGTGCGTGTGTGTGTGTATGTGTGTGTGTGTGTGTGTGTGTGTGTGTGTGTGTGTGTGTCCAGTGACTGGTGCCAATTAGTTGAGAGGTTTAACAACATCAGCAGCAAAGTAACCTTTCCTGAAGGTCATTCACACTGTATTAGGCAGTGCTGAAACATGCAAGTTAGAGGTGTTGTTAGCTGGTCTGCACATCTACTCAGCAATCTTCGGCTCCACTTGTCTGAGCCAATAACCTTTTCTTGGTCAATGGATTTAAGAAGAAGATGCACCTCCTCCTGCATTATTGTCACCACTGACAGCTCTGACACAATTCTTGCAATTAGCTTGATCTGGAACTTGTATTTTGGCAGCAAAGTGTTCGGCATAGAGGTCCGCTTTCTCATGACTGCTAGTAGAGGTGGTCGCATCCTGTCAATATAGCGATAGAATAAGTTCATCAGGCAGATACCCTTGTCAGTCATTGACCAGGATTTGGAGCCCACTCTTCCTGATGCTAGTTTCTCTTTGTGTCCACCTCCCATTTTAACTTCACCCATATGCCTACAGGCTTCGTCTGTGCAAGTTCCTGTTATAGATGACCTGGAGACCTGGAGAGGGTTTCGGGGGTCAACGCCCCCGCGGCTCGGCGTGAGACAAGGCCTCGCGGTGGATCAGGGTCTGATCAACGGGGCTGTTACTGCTGGACGCACGCAAACTGATGTACGAATCACAGCCTGGTTGGTCATGTACTGACTTAAGGTGCCTGTCCAGTGCCTTCTTGAAGACAGTCAGGGGTCTATTGGTAATTACCCTTATGTATGCTGGGAGGCAGTTGAACAGTCTTGGGCCCCAGACACTTATTGTGTTGTCTCTCAGTGTACTCGTGGCGCCCCTGCTTTTCATTGGAGGAATGTTGCATCTCCTCCCGAGTCTTATGCTTTCATAGGGAGTTATTTTCATGTGCAAGTTTGGTACTAATCCCTCTAGGATTTTCCAAGTGTATATTACCCTGTAGCTCTCTCGCCTGCATTCCAAGGAATACAAATCAAGGGCCTTCAACCATTCCCATCAATTTACGTACCTTATCGTACTTATGTGTGCCATGAAAGTTCTTTGTACAATTTCTAGGTCATCAATTTCGCCTTGAATTGAGCAGTTAGTGTACAGCAATATTCCAGCCTAGAGAGAACAAGCGATTCAAGAGAATCATCATGGGCTTGGCATCCCTAGTTTAGAAGGTTCTCACTATCCATCCTGTCATTATCCTAGTAGATGCGGTAGATACATTGTTGTGGTCTTTGAAGACGAGATCCTCTGACATTATCACTCCCAGGTCCTTCACATTACTCTTTCGTTTTATTGTATGGCTAGAATTTGTTGTATACCCTAATACAGTTTTTATTTCATAAAGTTTTCCATATCTAAGTAGTTGAAATTTCTCTTTATTGAACTTCATATTGTTTTGAGTGGCCAAATTTTAAGACTTGGTTTACGTCAGCTTGGAGTCTTGCGGTGTCTTCGATGGAGGTCACTGCCATGGCAATCTGGGTGTCATCTGCAAAGGAAGATGCAGAGCTTCGGCTTATATCTCTATGTTAGATATGAGGATGAGGAATAGAATGGGAGCGAGTACTGTGCCTTGTGGAACACTGGGAGGGAGTACTGTGCCTTGTGGAACACTGGGAGGGAGTACTGTGCCTTGTGGAACACTGGGAGGGAGTACTGTGCCTTGTGGAACACTGGGAGGGAGTACTGTGCCTTGTGGAACACTGGGAGGGAGTACTGTGCCTTGTGGAACACTGGGAGGGAGTACTGTGCCTTGTGGAACACTGGGAGGGAGTACTGTGCCTTGTGGAACACTGGGAGCGAGTACTGTGCCTTGTGGAACACTGGGAGCGAGTACTGTGCCTTGTGGAACACTGGGAGCGAGTACTGTGCCTTGTGGAACAGAGCTTTTCACCGCAGCTGCCTCAGAAGCTAGGGAGGTGCGAAAGAAATCATTATTATTATTTTTTTTTTGGTCCAATTTCAATGAAATTTTTACCGTGATTTAAGCATCATTTCAAGTCTACACAGTGTGTTTGTAGTGACTTTTTGCCTTAAAAGATTGGAAAAAATATATAGTGTCCAATTCTATAGAGCAAAAACTGTCCATTATCTACAAAATTGGTTAGACGTACAATAATCTAGTTGACATCAAATGAAAGATATGCGCTAGATAGTCTTGTTACCAACGTCGTTTCAGCGAAGATGTTAATAGATTGCATAATAAAAAATGTTAGTTTACTTTTTCAGGAGATAAAGCAAAAACACAGCAATAAAAATATCGCAAATCCCCATCATTGCACAGTGCAAAAATCATTACACTCGTATTAATACTTTTCGAAAAAAAAGGAAAATAGTGTCAATAACTTATTCCAGAGACATATTACGTTTTCTGTAAAACTCTACGGTCATGACGCGCCACATTTCAGTATGTTGCAAACCTCAACACATGTTGACAGCCTACAGGTGACTGAGCTCTTATCACTCCCTGCACTTGAATTGAGTCCTCGGAGAAGTTGCAATGTAGTGTAATTTGATCCATCACCCGAATTGTCCTGTTATTCCTTTATCACACATTTCGTGCACTATTACACCATATTGTAATGTCTCTTATACCTTAGCAATGCCTTGTACTTAGCAGTAACAGCCTCTCTACAATGAAAGCCGAACCAAGGCTGTTCTGTAGGCTTCGTCACATACTGCTAGTGAGGGATGTGTTCTTGTTGTAGATTACGATGAGTCCAGTGAAGGCATTCACTTGGTTGTCAACATCCTCTTGGAGAAGAGGATTCCAATCGGTGGTGGCGAGCACAGAGCAAAGGTATGGCCAGTTACTTCTTTCCCATAGCCAGGTTGTGCGTTTGGACTCCTCATCTCGTTCTGTTGGGATCTTAGGTGTCGTAAAAACAGCCTTGTGGTCAGAAGATCCAACCTAGCTGAGGGGTTAACAAGTGACTATACCTTCTGCCAGTTCACTCACAACTGGGTCAAGCGAGAAGCCAGAGATGTGAGTAGGGAAATCAACAAAGTTCGCATGCCAAACACTGCAAGAAGGTTATCAAAGTTCCTCCGTATAGGATGTTGTTTGAGGTCAACAACAATTATGATACGTTGACAGTTGTGTTGGAGCAGAAGGGAGTCCACATTTTCCACCAGGATGTTGATGCGATCTGCATGTTGCTACTGAGGTCTGTACATTGCACATGCTAGTACAGAGGTACTAGTGCTTATGCAGAGCTTGGAGAACATTTCAAGATGAGTAGGGAAGGCAACATCAATGTGCTGTGCATGTACCCTTTTAGAGAAGCACACAGCAACACCTCCTCCTTGCCCTTGCCTGTCTCTTCTCATCCATGAGGTGTAGCTAGCAATTCTTGCAAAATGTTCTGATGTCCTGTCGTCCAAAAATGTTTCAACAACAGTCATCATGTCGGGACGTAGAGTGTTCACAAAACTGTGTGTGCTCTCCAATATTGGTAATGAAACCTCTAATGCTTTCCCACAAGATGCTGATACACAGGCACTGCACGATGTGTTCAGCTTGACGTGGTGGGTGTGTCAGATGTATAAGCTGCCTGTCCTTGAGACAGATAGGGCACCGAGGCACCTGCTAGGATGTAGGTCTGTGGTCTTGTATAAGGCACAAAACCACCTGCTGGGCTGAGATAGGAGTAGCTGAGTGGGTTACGTGTGAAAGTGTTCACCAATTCAGAGATCCTGCTGGTCTGTTCCGAGAACAAGTCTCTAAACATTTGATCCTGTCTGTCAAGTTCCTTTCTCTTCCATTACTGATCCTCTTGATGTCCCCTCTTGTGGCAGTAATTGCACCTGGTATCTTGCAGGCAGTTGTTAGTGGTGTGCCTCCTCCGGTGACAGCGACAGCACTGCTTTGGTGCCTGGGAGGGTGGATTCCTATTTATTGCACCTCTTGTGTTCGCTGCTGATTTATCCACAGGTTTTGGCGCTGGTGAGCCTGATGATTGTGTATCTGATGAACGTTTCTCTCTCTCTCTTAATACAACAAGATACTGGGTGTTTGTAAATGAGCATAATTCAACAAAATAATATTCTCAGGAGCTAATAAATTTTTTCTTGAATTTTAAAAATATATCCATATCAAATTTCGGTATATTGCAGAGCATATTTACATTGGCAGAATAACCCGGCGCTAACTGGCTGTGTTTCGTGTCTTCCAAGATAAACCTTATATGCAAAAACGTTAATGCAATATTTTCTTACTTTAGTAGTTCTTCCGAGAGTTTCAAATGTGTTCTTTCCCCACTTTCACCTCATCAGGAGGCAGCTGTGTAGGACTCACTGTCAAGACAGGTGTGGGAACATGAGTCCCACATAGCTGCTTGAGGGCAGGGAATGTTCAGGGGAAAACTCACACATATAGTGTCATGGGGCAGGTGTAGGGAACGCACACTCCTGCACCCAGTGTTCTAGCAGGTGTGGGGGAACTCATGCCCCACACCTGCCTTTCAGGAGGAAGGTTTGGGTGATTATATGATTGACTTCAGTTGCTTCATTTTTTAATTAAAATTGATGTAACCAAAAAAGCATCATAAGATAGCCATCCCTCCCCCTTTTTTTACATTTTGTTATGAAGTATAGTCTAAAATCTGCAACTGGGCACAAAAAAAAGAGTAAGAAAGTATTGTCTCTGGGTTTCAAAACGACTCATTCATTGAAAAACAAACCCACGACTAAATTCTCGTAAGATACTTCGAGCGACAAACTTTTGTATTACAAATATTGTCAGAGACAAGTTGAAAAATATTGTTTGGGTTTGTGGTTTGGAGGGAGGAGGAGAAGGGAGGAGAGAAGAGGGGGAGGAGAGAGAAATAAACATATAGTAGAAACATAGGGATAGGAGGAAGAGATGGACAGGGGAAGAGGAAGAGGAGAGGAGGACAATGAGGATAGGAAGAGAAGCGGAGGAACGGAGAAAGAGACAGATATATATAGACAGAGAGAGAGAGAGAGAGAGAGAGAGAGGAGGGAAAGATTTCTGGACAAGGAGTGTCTCAGCGTAAGTGTTTTCTCATTCATCATTAGGCAGAGGAGTATCCAGATGATAGTCCTCAGTCGTAAGAAAACCTGCTCTATTGTTGCGTAATTAGGTTTACCCTCAATCTTAAATGCGCAACGAACCAAAGAATATGTCATAAGTTAGAGACATTTGTATATTTCGGCCCCAGTTCGAAAATATACACATTTCTCTTACTTGCTTCTTACGTTTCGTGTCCAAGTGGTTCCTCGCTTTTCATCGATCAGCGTTCCTGACATTTTTATCCAAGAATCATCATAATAGTTGTGTAAGATATATGGAGAGCACCAGATGATTCATTTCTCACCTTGGCACATCCTGATCGAGTCTGTCACTTCAGCAGAATTGAAAAGGAACGCAAAGGGAACGTAAATACCATACTGAAGAAGAGGAACTCTGTCATCACAAAAACTTTTATAAGATCTTCACGGAACTCGGAGAGCAACAACTACCTTCCTCCAGGGAAGGTACATATATAATCACTCATGACAGTGTCGTAGAGTTCATCATAGTTAATAAAGATTATATATAATATATATATATATATATATATATATATATATATATATATATATATATATATATATATATATATATATATATATATATATATTATATATATATATATATATATATATATATATATATATATCTGCAATAAGATCACACTAAACAGGTGATTTCAGAATATGCAAAACAACCACTGTGAAAGAATAGAGAGCTTCCAAGCGCTTTCGTGACTGCTCACATTATCAAGGAAGAATATATATATATATATATATATATATATATATATATATATATATATATATATATATATATATATAATATAGGGAAGTACCACCTTTGGAAATAAATGGTATAAAATACCGACCACAATGGAAATATAAACACACATGCAGTATAATGTGATCCTTTATTGACTACTTTTCGCCCACACAGTGGGATTTTTCAAGTCACAAACAGATCTACCTGGGGTGGAAGGGACGCGAGTATTTATAGTCAGGTTCAGAATGCTGAGGTCAGGTGGAGAATGCTGCATCTGATGTACCGAGTGGGGTTATAGAGTCTAAAATCTTGGGTAGCTTGGAAATGAGATTGGATAAGTTTGTGAGCAGACCTTCTACAGTGTTCTTCCATTCCTCTGTTCTTATGTGGGAGCGCGATGAAGAAGTTTCTTGGCAAGTGGTTCAGCTATGTTACAGAAGCCACTATTCAGGTTGAAGTTGTCGGATATAGAAATAAGTGATGATTCCAGGATTCTTCGGTATTGAGTGTTGTCTTCTGTGGCGATAAGTCTTGAGTTTCTGTAGTTTATCAAGTGGTTGTGTGAATTACGGTGTTGTACACAGGCATTCCTTGTGTCGTCAGACCTGCTTGCGTATTGGTGTTCTGAAATACGTGTTTGGAGGTCCCTTGATGTTTCGCCCACGTATAACTTGTTGCAGTCATTACAAGGGATTATGTATACCCCTGCAGAGGGTGGAAGCTTTTCCTGTCTATCACTGGTAATGTCCTTGATGGTCGTGGTTGTGGAGGTAGATACTTGGAATGAGATATTGGAAAAGATGTTGGAAACGTGTTTGGCAATGGAGTTGGTGGGGAGGACTATGCATCTCTTCTCGGCAGTGTCTTCTCTGGGTGTGTTGAAGATGTTTAATGCCCGTCGTCTGCAGTCTCTAATGAAGTGACGAGGATAGTGGAGTTTAGAAAATACTTGTTCAATTATCGTGCATTTTTCTTCAAGAAACTCATTGCTGCAGATTCTGAGTGCACGCAGGAAGAAGCCTATAATTACACCACGTTTGGTTTTGGTGTCGTGGTGAGAGTAAAAGTGGAGAAGATCGTTTTGGTTGGTGGGTTTTCGATAGACTTTAAAACGAAGTTCGTGGTCAGCTTTGCAGAGCAGAACATCAAGGAAAGGAAGAGTGTTGTCGACTTCTTCAAGTGTGAACTGGATTGAAGGCTCGATTACAGGAACAAAATGCTCAATCTACTTAATGACCCAGATACCTACAAACCTCTCACAACTAACCAAGTGGACTACCTTACTAAAACTTTTCTTCAAAGGACTCGCCGCATTCTGAGGGGCTCAGAACAAGGGAAGAAACTTCTGCACTCCATGCCCAGCAACCCCAGACCTGCCAGAATGTACGGCCTGCCAAAAACTCACAAGCCTGGTATCCCACTGAGGCCCATATCCTCGAGAGTAGGCAGTGCTCCCCACCAGCTCTCAGGATTTCTCGCAAAACACCTCTCTAAACTCTTGGGCACTATCAGTCCAGCACATCTCAAACACTCGGGTGATCTTCTCAATCGCATTCGCAACATCAACATCAGGAACAAGAAACTTTCCAGCCTTGACGTGACTTCCCTATTCACCAAAGTACCTACTACACAAGCCATCGATCTCTTGCGCAGGAAAATTGACGATTCACTTGATCTTCCCATTCCAGCCAGCGATTTCATCGACCTTGTTGAACTATGTGTTGGCTTTACGTGTTTCTCTTTCAAAAATCACCTCTTTCAGCAGGCTTTTGGCCTACCCATGGGTACGCCACTCAGTGCGGTCCTGGCGAACCTATACATGGAACATCTAGAAACCGAACGTTTCTGCACCATTATTCCTTCGTCTGTCACCTGGCTCCGTTATGTTGACGACATTCTCCTCATAACTCCTAAACGCTTCAACGTTCAAGCTCTCCAAGACAAGCTCAACCAGGTCGAGCTTTCAATCCAGTTCACACTTGAAGAAGAAGTCGATAACACTCTTCCTTTCCTTGATGTTCTGCTCTGCAAAGCTGACCACGAACTTCGTTTTAAAGTCTATCGAAAACCCACCAACCAAAACGATCTTCTCCACTTTTACTCTCACCACGACACCAAAACCAAACGTGGTGTAATTATAGGCTTCTTCCTGCGTGCACTCAGAATCTGCAGCAATGAGTTTCTTGGAGAAGAATGAACGATAATTGAGCAAGTATTTTCTAAACTCCACTATCCTCGTCACTTCATCAGAGACTGCAGACGACGGGCGTTAAACATCTTCAACACACCCAGAGAAGACACTGCCGAGAAGAGAAAAACAAAAGTTTCTCCTTTTAAATTTAGTAATATATACAGGAGAAAGGGTTACTAGCCCCTTGCTTCCGGTACTTTAATCGCCTCCTACGACACGCATAGCTTACGGAGGAAGAATTTTGTTCCACTTCCCCATGGAGATAAGAGGAGATAAACAAGAACAAGAACTAGAAAGAAAATAGCAGAAAACCCAGAGGGGTATGTGTATATATATGCTTGTACATGTATGTGTAGTGTGACCTAAGTGTAAGAAGTAGTAGCAAGACGTACCTGAAATCTTGCATGTTTATGAGACAGAAAAAGGAACAACAGCAATCCTACCATCATGTAAAACAGGCTTTCGTTTTACACTCACTTGGCAGGACGGTAGTATCTCCCTCGGCGGTTTCTGTCTACCAGCCTACTACCTATAATATATATATATATATATATATATATATATATATATATATATATATATATATATATATATATATATATATATATATATATATATATATATATATATATATATATATATATATATATATATATATATATATATATATATATATATATATATATATATATATATATATATATATATATATATATATATATATATATATAAATGTTATTATTATTAAACTTACATGCACAACTTGCACCCTACTCTACACACATCATTACTACACACGAAGAAACATTTACCCAGTACTCACATTAGGTCACTAGCACTCTGCTACTAGTGAGTAAAACACTATCATTTATAAACAGGGAGGCTCCATGACCCCCCCTCCTCCTTTTCCGCAAGCTGTACGAGTACTCTCACAAAACTTAATTAAACAGGTCTCTGTACACTAGGGCCTTACAGGTAAATATGAGAGCACTTCAACCAATAAAATAACCTAGGGAATATCTTAAAAAAAATAAATGACCCCCACTTACACCAACGCCTAACCATGACGACTTCTCCCAACATTATTTATTCTTCCATTTGCTGTCCTTGAATTAAAACTTATATTTTAGCAGTAATTATTAGTCATTATTCTTCAGTACCAGTTCACATTCCATCATTAGTTTTCCTAACATTTCATCAAGAGTTATTCATTCATCAATAATCTTTTTTTTTTCACCAGTAGATATCTTTCCAGCATCCTTTCACCAGTACCTCTCAATCCACAAGAATTTATCCTTCGTCCAGAAGATAAGACAGCATCATAGATCCTAATTTCACGAGGAATCTGTTTACTAGGGCCATGGACCAACCCATTGACCACCACATGACATAACATAAGAAAGGAGGAGCACTGCAGCAGGCCTGTTAGCCCATACTAGGCAGGTCCTTCACAATCCATCCCACTAACAGAATCATGGAGGAATATTTGAGTTTTAAACTCTTAATTAACCAGGAAGATTATTATCCTAACAGTGAAGGTAACCTCTGTGTCGTCAAGATCATCAGGTCGAGCTTAAAAATTCTCTTCCTTTTCTTTTTATTAATAAATTGGTGACATCTGCATTGATCATTGATCCTTATTTTTTGGTCAGTGTGCGTGTTTGCGTGTTTACTCACCTAATTGCGGTTGCAGGAGTCGATCATTGCTCTTGACACCTCCTCTTCACTGGTCGATATGAAGTCCACTCTCTCCCTGCTCCATGAGATATACCTGTTCTTAAAGTTATATATGGATCCTGCCTCCACTACCTCACTCTCCAGACTATTCCGCTTCCTGACAACTCTGTGACTGAAGAAATGCTTCTTATCATCCCTGTGAATCATCTCAATCTACAGCTTCCAGTCCACCTTGTCAATTCCACTCAGGATTTTATATGTCGTTATTAAGTTCCCTGTTCTCCAGTGTTGTCATGTCATTTTCCCTTTTCTCGAAGGACATGCCCCTTGGTTCCGAGACTAGTCTTGTTACAAACCTTTGCACTTTCTTTAATTTCTTGACCTGCTCGACCAGGTGTGGGCTCCAAACTGGTGTGCAACACCAGTATGGGCCTGACGTACACTCGTCGGGTCACCATCTGGAAAAAACCTGGGCCGGGACAAGACCGGCGAATCTAGTAAAATTGACGTGCACTGTACAGAGTCCTGAACCATTCCATACTGAGGTATCGGAACGCTATTCTTAGGTTTGTTAGTCGCCTAAATAAATAACTAGATGTAAATAATTAGATGTATTTCTGTCGCTGAACATTGAGAAAGTAACCCCAGTATTGCAAAAGGACTCGTCCCTGTACATCAATGCACGCAAAAAAAAAAAAATAGTGCAGATTCTGGTACATGTTTATACAGTTAATCATTAATGATGAGATTACGAAGCAAATCAAATTTGGTATTTACAAGTTTGCAAATTAAGAAATGTGCAACACTAATTGAATTCAAACCATCTATTAAGAAACACCAGTTATAAGGCCAAACTTAAGACAATATTAAAATATACCAAACATTAACTCAGAAAAAAACACGGAACGGGTGGGGTTTGAACCTATGGAGAGTGAAGTGCAAAGCTCCAGGCCATTGCGTTCGTTTTATTAAGTTTCAGTCACTGCACAATTTGAATTATCAAGGTCTCAGAGTTGCCAGGTGAAGGGAATTAAAAAATTATCGCATGAAAATCATTTTTTTTTCACTTCTGGTAGTTTGTTAAAAGAAATGGAAAATTATGATTAGCAAAATCCAAAATAAATCTATTTATCTAAGCCTCTTAGAATTAAGTATGCTTGTATGTAATTGAGATTTAAATAAGATTTATTAAATCGCCCTTCAATAAAATTAACTTACGGTAACACAGTAAATTCAAACTGATTTATTACTGACCAGATTAATAAAACTGATTTTAAAACTTACCCTAAAATCAATTCAAAGTTTCAGGTGAAAAAAATGCACCAATAAATGTTTGAAGCCGATCGGAAGAGGCATTCTCCAGTTACCACACAGGATCCAGCAAACTATGTTCCTACACAGCCTAAATAAAACATGAATTCATTTCATATGAAGAATCAACCAATAAAGATTGATGCTGTTCATAATTATACTTTTTATACCAAAAACCGCTAAACCAGCATGGCTGGTTTAGCGGTTTTTTGGGATGAGATGCATACAGATTCGATTCAAGATTAAAAAGGATAGATCCAGTTCACTGAATCAAGAGCATTTTTCCAGCACTCTAACCTCTGCAGTCGTCGAGTTAGAAGACATATTTATAAGTGTTTGAAGGTACGTCATTGAGAGTTTTGAAAGTTATCCGAACCTTTCCAGGATGCTGGGAATGCCTTCAACATCCTTGGTCACCTGTACATCTCAGTTATTTCTGTAATATGACACTTGTGTTCGTAAACAAGCGTGTGTGTGCGTGTGTTTGTGTGTGTGTGTGTGTGTGTGTGTGTGTGTGTGTGTGTTTGTGCGTGCGTGTGTGTACTCACCTATTTGTACTCACCTATTTGTGGTTGCAGGGGCCGAGTCACAGCTCCTGGCCCCGCCTCTTCGCTGATTGCTACTAGGTCCTCTCTCTCCCTGCCCCATGAGCTCTATCATACCTCGCCTTAAAACTATGTATGGTTCCTGCCTCCACTACATCACTTTCTAGGCTATTCCACGGCCTGACTACTCTATGACTGAAGAAATACTTCCTAACATCCCTTTGATTCATCTGAGTCTTCAACTTCCAATTGTGACCTCTTGTGTCTGTGTCCCATCTCTGGAACATCCGGTCTTTGTCCACCTCGTCTATTCCGCGCAGTATTTTATATGTCGTCATCATGTCTCCCCTGACCCTCCTGTCCTCCAGTGTCGTCAGGCTGATTTCCCTCAACCTTTCTTCATAGGACAATCCCCGTAGCTCTGGGACTAGTCTTGTTGCAAACCTTTGCACTTTCTCTAATTTCTTGACGTGCTTGACTAGGTGTGGATTCCAAACTGGTGCTGCATACTCCAGTATGGGCCTGACGTAGATGGTATACAGAGTCTTAAACGAATCCTTACTGAGGTATCGGAACGCTATCCGTAGGTTTGCCAGGCGCCCGTATGCTGCAGCAGTTATCTGATTGATGTGCGCCTCAGGAGATATGCTCGGTGTTATACTCACCCCCAGATCTTTTTCCTTGAGTGAGGTTTGCAGTCTTTGGCCATCTAAACTATATTGTGTCTGCGGTCTTCTTTACCCTTCCCCAATCTTCATAACTTTGCATTTGGCAGGGTTAAATTCAAGGAGCCAGTTGCTGGACCAGGCTTGTAGCCTGTCCAGGTCTCTTTGTAGTCCTGCCTGATCCTCGTCCGATTTGATTCTTCTCATTAACTTCACATCATCTGCAAACAAGGACACTTCTGAGTCTATCCCTTCCGTTATGTCGTTCACATATACCAAGAACAGCACAGGTCCTAGGACTGACCCCTGTGGAACCCCGCTTGTCACAGGCGCCCACTCTGACACCTCGTCGCGTACCATGACTCGTTGTTGCCTCCCTGTCAGATATTCTCTGATCCATTGCAGTGCCTTTCCTGTTATGTGTGCCTGGTCCTCTAGCTTTTGCAGTAACCTCTTGTGAGGAACTGTGTCGAAGGCCTTCTTGCAGTCCAAAAATACGCAGTCGATCCACCCCTCTCTTTCTTGTCTTACTTCTGTCACCTTGTCATAAAACTCTAGTAGGTTTGTGACACAGGATTTTCCTTCCCTGAAACCGTGCTGGTTGTCAATTATACACTTGTTTCTTTCCAGATGCCCCACCACTCTCCTCCTGATGATCTTCTCCATGACCTTGCATACTATACACGTTAGTGATACAGGTCTGTAGTTTAGTGCCTCATGTCTGTCTCCCTTTTTAAAAATTGGGACTACATTTGCCATTTTCCATACCTCAGGGAGTTGCCCAGTTTCAAATGATGTGTTGAAGATCTTTGTTAATGGCTCACACAATATCTTTGCTCCCTCTTTAAGGACCCATGGAGAGATGTTGTCTGGTCCCACCGCCTTTGAGGTGTCAAGTTCGCATAGCAGCTTCTTCACCTCCTCCTTGGTTATATGTACCTCATCCAGCACTTGCTGGTGTGCGCCCCTGTTCTGATTTCTTGGAGTCCTACTGGTTTCCACTGTAAATACCTCTTTAAATCTTGTGTTGAGCTCCTGACATACCTCTCGGTCGTTTCTTGTGAATTCCCCATCACCCTTCCTCAGTCTGATTACCTGGTCCTTGACTGTTGTTTTCCTCCTGATGTGGCTGTACAACAGCTTCGGGTCAGTCTTTACTTTTGATGCTATGTCATTTTCATATTGTCTCTGAGCCTCCCTTCTTATCTGTGCATATTCGTTTCTGGCTCTTCGGCTGATTTCTTTATTTTCCTGAGTTCTCTGTCTTCTGTACCTTTTCCATTCTCTAGTACACCTAGTTTTTGCCTCCCTACACCTTTGGGTGAACCAAGGACTCGTTCTGTTCTTCCCATTATTTCTGTTTCCCTTGGGAACAAACCTCTCCTCTGCCTCCTTGCATATTGTTGCTACATAGTCCATCATTTCTTGTACTGGTTTTCCTGTCAGTTCCCTCTCCCACTGAATGTCTTGAAGGAAGTTCCTCATGCCTGAGTAGTTCCCCCTTTTGTAGTTTGGTTTTTCCCAGCCTATTCCTGCTACTCTCTCCACTTGGAGCTCAACTATGTAGTCGGAGCACAGAACCACATGATCACTAGCTCCCAGGGGCCTTTCGTACATGATACCCTCTATGTCCGAACTACTCATCGTGAATACAAGGTCCAACCTTGCTGGTTCATCCTTTCCTCTCTCTCTGGTAGTGTCTCTAATATGTTGATGCATGAGGTTTTCCAGTACCACATCCATCATCTTGGCTCTCCATGTTTCGGGACCCCCATGGGGCTCCAGGTTTTCCCAGTCAATCTCCTTGTGATTGAAATCACCCATAACTAGTAACTTTGCTCCCCCCATGTGTGCTCTCCTGGCCACCTCGGCTAGTGTGTCGATCATTGCTCTGTTGCTCTCATCGTATTCTTCTCTTGGCCTCCTGCAGTTCTGTGGTGGGTTGTACATTACTGCAATTATCACCTTATGTCCCTCAGACTGGATTGTTCCTACTAAGTAGTCCCTTTCGCCCGTGTCATCCATTCCTTCCATTTTCTCAAAACCCCACTGGTTTTTAATGAGCAGTGCAACTCCTCCCCCTCTCCTCCCTCTTTCTTTCCTGAGAATTTGATATCCGGATGGAAAGATTGAATCTTATTATTTTGGTGAGTTTTGTTTCTGTGAGTGCTATTATGTCTGGGGATGTCTCTTTGATTCTTTCGTGCCACTCCTCATACTTGTTTGTTATTCCATCTGCATTTGTATACCACACCTTCAACTTCTTTTCTAAGACTGTGGTCTGGGAGGTATGTTCTTTAGTTCTTTAGGCTGTTTCAGATTTTTCAATTCCTCTTCTAAATTCTGTATCCTAGCTTCTGCTGCTTTGACATGCACCTCCCACTTCCTGCTTTCCATATCTATCCTCTCTTCCATTCTCATGCTAAGTTCTTCTAGTTTCTTTTCCCATTCATGATCCCTTTTTATGAGCTCTGCTGCCCAATCTTCCTTTGCAGTTTCCTCCTCCTGTCCCTTGGTTTTTCTTGTTGCTCTCTGGCAACCCATTTTTGTTTTATCCTGATTGCCTCAGAGTGGGAAACCTATGTAGTTCTGTATGTTAGGTTAGTAGTGTGTATGTCAGAGTGTGGGGGGGGGAGTAGTGGAGGAACTGTGGCTATGTGGGAGCGGAGTGGGGAGGGGTGGGGAGGGTTTGGGGTGGACGGGGGAGGGGAGGGTGATCGAGGGAGGGGAGGGATCAGGGGAAGTAGTGAGATGTCGGTGGTGAGGGGGGAGTGTATGTGTGTGTGTGTGTGTGTGTGTGTGTGTGTGTGTGTGTGTGTGTGTGTGTGTGTGTGTGTGTGTGTGTGTGTGTGTGTGTGTTGTGTGTGTGTGTTTGTGTAATTTTGTGTGGAATTTTGTGTGGAATTATGTGTGGGTTTATTATGTACTGAAAGGTAGGTGGCTTGTGCGTTTAATGTAAGTCTCAGTGGTCCTTGGCTGCCCACACCTTCTTGTGACCTGACCCTCAACCTCCTGGGACTTACCGGCACTTACTTACAGTGTGTGTGTGTGTGTGTGTGTGTGTGTGTGTGTGTGTGTGTAATTATGTGTCGAATTATGTGTGGGTTTATTATGTGTCTGAAAAGTAGGTGGCTTGTGCTTGGAGTGTAATGTAGATTCTCAGTTGTCGCTTGTGTGTGTGTATGTGTGTGTGTATGTGTGTGTGTATGTGTGTGTGTATATGTGTGTGTGTATATGTGTGTGTGTGTATGTATGTGTGTGTGTGTGTGTGTGTGTGTGTGTGTGTGTGTGTGTGTGTGTGTGTGTATGTGTGTGTGTATGTGTGTGTATGTGTGTGTGTGTGTATGTGTGTGTGTATGTGTGTATGGGGGAGGTATGCCGGGGGAACTGTTAATACATACCAGTAATTCTGGGTTATAAAAAGCGATAATTGCTTCAATAAGTGTCTGCCCTTGTGTGTGTGTGTTAGGGAGGGATGGTTAGGGGGGGGGTAGATCCGTTATACCTCTCTGTTCTGTCTTTCCTAGAAATGCTATACTCTTCGCTTATTGCCCTTTCTGGATTTAAGTATCAATTATTGCTGTTATTATCCTATTCCTTGTTCACGTTTAGAGAGGACTTCCTAAGTGTTCATACTACTAATAACTACTGTAATAGCTTGCAGGAGTGAGTGACCAGTATCTAACAGCGATGCAAAGCCAAGAAGCCAAGCCTGCGACATGCAAACCACAATATAGGTGATACTTGCTCTGGCAACGGTCGTGCCAAGTTGCCAGATGCTTATGACGTAGTCGTCGTACGTAGCCTAAATCCCTATTTTGTAGATCCTTCATCCGTGATGATTATAACCACATGTGCTCATACATCCCTCGTTGCTCACGCGATTTCACTTTTCACTTATGAGAGTATACACTTCACATTATATGCACTTCACTTTATATGTATAATGGCACACAACTTGTCGTGACGTCACTGCTTCAGGCCTACCGCTGCCTAGTAGACCAAAACGTTTGGATAAATTTGGATAATGGATAATTTCAGGCTTTCTCACGACTTTTTCTAACTAATAACTTTAGTTATCACTCGTATTATTCTTCACTGACGATGTCGCTACCACTATTACTGTTAGCACTCACTGCACCCTTAAAAACACTAGGATTCTCGGAGCCTTGTGTGCCCACGTCTGCACCCACGGACCCACGCGGTGTGTCTGTGTGTGTGTACTCACCTAGTTGTACTCACCTAGTTGAAGTTGCGTGGGTCGAGTCCGAGCTCCTGGCCCCGCCTCTTCACTGATCGCTACTAGGTCACTCTCCCTGAACCGTGAGCTTTATCATACCTCTGCTTAAAGCTATGTATGGATCCTGCCTCCACTACATCGCTTCCCAAGCTATTCCACTTACTGACTACTCTGTGGCTGAAGAAATACTTCCTAACAAATCTGTGATTCATCTGTGTCTTCAACTTCCAACTGTGTCCCCTTGTTACTGTGTCCAATCTCTGGAACATCCTGTCTTTGTCCACCTTGTCAATTCCTCTCAGTATTTTGTATGTCGTTATCATGTCCCCCCTATCTCTCCTGTCCTCCAGTATCGTCAGGTTGATTTCCCTTAACCTCTCCTCGTAGGACATACCTCTTAGCTCTGGGACTAGTCTTGTTGCAAACCTTTGCACTTTCTCTAGT
>NW_027196589.1:0-27500 GCF_038502225.1 Cherax quadricarinatus | reverse complement strand
AGTTGTGTACACCAGTACTTATCAGTCAACAAGTATTTATGCCTTCAGTCACCAGTAGTCTAGTATTTATGCTTCCACCAGTACTTATCAGTCACAAGTATTTATGTCAAGTATTTATGCTTCCACCAGTACTTACTCAGTCAAGTACTTCCACCAGTACTTATCAGTCAATCAACAAGTATTTATGCTTCCACCAGTACTTATCAGTCAAGTATTTATGCTTCCACCAGTACTTATCAGTCAAGTATTTATGCTTCCACCAGTACTTATCAGTCAAGTATTTATGCTTCCACCAGTACTTGTCAATCAACAAGTATTTATGCTTCCACCAGTACTTATCAGTCAAGTATTTATGCTTCCACCAGTACTTATCAGTCAAGTATTTATGCTTCCACCAGTACTTATCAGTCAAGTATTTATGCTTCCACCAGTAGGTGAGAAAGCATGATAAATCCTTATTATAAGACAAATCTCTGATTCTTGTGACGTATCTTGAATGTTTACTGGGGCCATAGACCAACCTATTTTCCAACACCTGACACGGAGGTATATATAAATTTTCAACCCTTTACTAAACAGGAAGATTCGTATACTGCCAGTGAGGTTGACCTCTGTGTCGTCAAGATCATCAGGTCGAGCTTATCATATCGTCCTTTCTTCCTTTTCTTTACTAATAAATGGGTGATATCTGCATTGATCAAGTGCCTTTTTATAGTTTTGATTTGTCTGTTCAAGGAAATATTGCAGAAATATATTTAATTGAAGAAGTATGTTTGGAAGAAGCATCATCATGGTTGAACCTTTAACCTCTATGTATTTCCTTTAGATTTTTCTTGCCATTTTAATAATAATATTATTATTATTATTAATATT
The DNA here is from genome assembly GCF_038502225.1 of Cherax quadricarinatus. Lineage (NCBI taxonomy): Eukaryota > Metazoa > Arthropoda > Malacostraca > Decapoda > Parastacidae > Cherax > Cherax quadricarinatus. Next base: position 26,627 of record NW_027196589.1, on the reverse strand, counting down.
AATTTTATTATTAATTTTATTATTATTATTATTATTATTATTATTATTATTATTATTATTATTATTATTATTATTATAACTATTGAATTTATATTCATTATTTTACTTTAATTCCATCGTTTATTTTGATTTCTTTTTATTTAATTTCATATATTTTGTTTTTCTATCATTCTTCATTCTCTTTTCATTTACCTTCAATTCATCATAAACCTTTCCAAGTTATCTTTGTACCTTCACCTGTAATTTTCTTTTCACTCTCACCTGTTGTTCCATTCACTTTCTTCTTAAACTTACGTCTTTGAGTTTTGTTCACCTTAAACTTGACGTAGAAATATATTTGGGTCTTAAAATATTTGACTACCCAGGAATATTCGTAGCATGACGGTGAGGTTGGTCGCTGGTGTCAAACCATTTCATTACTGAAGGTGAGGTTGGTCGCTGGTGTTAAAACATTTCATTACCCAGGAATATTCGTAGCATGACGGCGAGGTTGGTCGCTGGTGTCAAACCATTTCATTACCCAGGAATATTTGTAGCATGAAGGTGAGGTTGGTCACTGGTGTCAAACCATTTCATTACCCAGGAATATTCGTAGCATGACGGTGAGGTTGGTCGCTGGTGTCAAACCATTTCATTACCCAGGAATATTCGTAGCATGACGGTGAGGTTGGTCGCTGGTGTCAAACCATTTCATTACTCAGGAATATTCGTAGCATGACGGTGAGGTTGGTCGCTGGTCTTTAATATTAACAACATTAGTTATGTTTTACAGTCTTGTTCAAGTCATGCTTTTAAAAGTCTGTTCCCTCTTTTCCCTCTAGTCTCCCCCTGATCATATGTTCAAGAATCCATCCATGGACCATGAATGTTTTTCTTTTCCCACTTCACAAAGTGCAGAGTTCTGACGATCTTGATTATTATTAATATATTCCTAAGTTAACATTAAAATCTATTGGATCTTATAGTGACTACTGAATGATAGTCAATCAATTATGATTTCATATCATTAAATTTTGTCCAGATGTAGACAATATATACATTGTGAGTAGCTTATGGCTATTTTGTTAAACTGATTACTGATGGTCATTAAAAATATCTAGGATTGCAACTTGAATTTCACTGTTGTTTGAATTTATGAAGAGGTTAGAACTATGCAATATCTTGCAGTCATTATTCTTATCTTCTTTTTAATATCTCCTACCTTTCTCTCTTATCTATCATCTTGTCATCTTCCTTCATCTCATTTCATCTCTCCCCTTCCTGTCGTCTCCCTCACCTCGCTCATATCTCCTTCAGCTTGCTATCATCGCCATTATTTTACTTTCGGCTTCCTCATCGTGATGTCTTCTCAATCAGGGCTATTTATATGGGACTTCATTATGTTTGTCTAATTGCTCTGTATGATGCATCACAATGTAGCTCAGTTATCAACTGCATTACCATCCAGTCCGACCTTCCATGATCCCAGATCCAACTCAGAGACATTACAGATATCCTCATCAGCATTTTCATTGTTATTGTAACCATTAGCTACAAAAAACAACATTTAATAACCACCTTATTATTTAACTTGTAATGCACTTCATTATTTCACCTGTAATCACCTTATTACCTAACATGCAGTGAACCTTGCAACCTCACCTGTTATGCAACATTAGTATTTTAAATATAACTAGCTGAACCTCATAAATCATGTAAAATATTAAGTTGAATAATTTACACACCTTCATAAGAAAGTATTTGTTTACTGTGATAAGTGAACACACCGCACACCAGAGTAACTCTTTACACTGATGTTTAGTGTGGTGAGTAAGCACAACTATATTACGTGTTATTTTAATGTTAACTATGGCGAGTGAGCTCAGTGAACACGTACCTAAAAAAATGGAGCTACACAAACGAAGGCGGAGTGAAGTAATGTGCCTGTGTTTGTGTGTGTTTCTGTGTATATGTGTGTGTGTGTGTGTGTACTCACCTAATTGTGGTTGCAGGAGTTAATTCATACCTGACCCCGCCTATTCACTGGCCGCTACTAGAACTTTTCTCCCTGCTCCGTGATATTCATCATACCTCTTTTTAAACCTATGTATGTTTCCTGCCTCCACTACTTCACTTTCCAGATTATTCCACTTCCTTACAACTCGATAACCGAAGATATACTTCTTACCATCCCTGTGATTCACCTAAATCTTCAACTTTCAACTGTGACCACTTGTTGCTGTGTCCCATCTCTGGAACATCCTATCTCTGTCCACCTTCTCGATTCCTCTCAGTATTTTGTGTTGTTGTCATATCCTCCCTTATCTCTCCTGTCCTCCAGTGTCGTCAGGTCGATTTCCCTTAACCTCTCCTCGTATAACAGACCACTCACTTCAGGGATTAGTCTTGTTGCAAACCTTTGCCCTTTCTCTAATTTTTTGAAGTGTTTGACCAGATGTGGGTTTCATACTAGTGCTGCATGCACCAATATGGGCCTGACGTACGCAATGTACAGAATTAATATTGGTAGAATTACCGACAATATGTTAAGTAAAATGACACAAATACAGCTAATGTGACATTTTATTGGGCAGCGTTTCGCTCTCCAGGAGCTTTGTCAAGCTGTTACAAACAATACATGGACACAGTGGGTATATATAGGCTCAGAGTGAGGTGTAGTACAAGTAGATACAGTAGTTATACATGTGGAAAATTCAGCTGGTACATGAGAAAGAAAGGTTACAAAAGCAATGGATGTGTAGCATAAAAAATAGGTTGGGAAAATGTATATGAATGGGTTTGAGAAGGTATGTTTCAGTGTCCCTTCTCTGTTACATAAGAACATAAGAAAGGAGGAACACTGCAGTAGGCCTGCTGGCCCAAACTGGGCATGCCCTTTTATGTAGTATGAATTATGTGATGGCAGGTTTACTGTTTTCAGGAGGATTCTCGCTAAGACTTCAGAGATGATGAAGCTGCCTTTGTTTTGTTTGTGTTAGTAACAACGATTAATGCTGATTCAAGGTATTTACTTTTCTGCGCAAATGCCATTACTACTACAGTTATTATTGTTTCGTCAGTATTGCTTTAGTTTCGACAATTATTTTTTCTAGATTTCAGTCACACAGCTTCTCCTACCTGCTTATTTTTACCTCTACTTCCGCTGCACTTGTGCTGCTTTCTTTTTCTATCACTGCTTCTATCACAAGTATTTTTAATTTCACTACTACTTCTACCAAAACTACTATCACTGCTACTTCTCCTATTACTACTACTACTACCTCTACTACCACTATTACTATTACTACTAGTACTACTACTACCACCACTATTACTACTACTACTATTTCTTACAATTCTACTACTACTTCAAATTCTATTCCGTCCTTACTTCTTCCTCCTCCCTTTCTGTCGTCTGTCTTTCTCTGCTGTTTCCTGTTAAACTCTGTCTGGTTCTGATTTTTCTCTACTATTTCGCCATTACAACTACAATTACAACTACTATTACTACTACCACTGCTCCTGCTTTACCTCTGCTTCTATCTTACGCCTTCAACGAACACTACTACAACTACTACTACTACTACGTCTGTTTTCAGTATTATTAACTCTCCCTGCTTCCCTAGGCCTCTCTTGTGTAAATTCCGGTCTTCTTTTCTCATTACTTTCTAAGTGCGAGTTAATTGTGTACTCAATGTTATATTTACATGATCTTCAAGCCAATGTTTAAGGTGAAATGCAAATAAATATTTAACATGAACAAAAGGTGAATTTGTATAGGTAACTACAAATGAATGTGCAACGTGAACTGTACGTGAAAATGTAAATTTAACATGTAAATTTGTAAAGTGAACTTTATGTGAATGTGTTTGATGAATTGAAGGTAAATGTGTCAGGCTTACTGCAGGTAAATGTGAAAGGTGAAGGATACGATACCATACAAGATGATGTAAAATGTGGAAAATGATAAACAGGCTAAGAAGCAAGGTTCAAAATGAAAAAAAAAAATAAATTAAACTGTGAGTCACTTACAATGCCTAAAATGAAAAAAAAGGATTAATGGAAGAATATGTACACGATAAAAACCATACCACGGGCGGGGTTAGAACCCGCGATCAGAGAGTCTCAAAACTCCAGACCGTCGCGTTAGCCACTGGACCAGCTAGCCACAATAAGATTCATCCAACTAGGCTCTACCCACGCCCGTGGTCTGGTTGGTTTGCAATCGTGTCATTACGATTTCGTGAGTCATGTACACGAGAGATTTAATCTGAGGAGCCTCAGCACCCTGATGGTGAATCTAACAGTGAGGACAAGTGTCCCTACGCTCTACTACTACTACTACTACTACTACTACTACTACTACTACTAGTAGTAGTAGTAGTAGTAGTAGTAGAAGTAGCATTACCACTACCAATACTTCTTTTTTCTTCCTCTCTTTTGACCCGTCCCTGTCCCCATCGCTCCCTTACTCTCTTGTGTTACTGTGACTTGTAAATAATCCAAGTCAGTCGGAAAGGTCGTTATAAGCTTCTCTCTCTCCTATGTGCGAGTTTGTTGCGTATTGTGCATGGGACAAGTCTCTCACATGAAAACTTAGATTTGACGATCGTCAGGATCCTGATAGTGGATCTAACAATAAATACATGTCTCTCACTTGGAAACTTAGATTTTATTGACTAAATGTTCATATGGGGATAACTAAGCAGGATAACGAAGGGAGGAGATAAAAAGGGTATATGGGAGTTGACAGCAGGGTAAGGAAGTTGACAGCATGCTGAGGGAGTTGATAGCAGGGTGAGGGAGTTGACAACAGTGCGAGGGAGTTGACAGCAGGGTGAGGAAGTTGACAGCATGCTGAGGAGATTGATAGCAGGGTGAGGGAGTTGACAGCAATGCGAGGGAGTTGACAGCAGTGCGAGGGAGTTGACAGTGCGAGGGAGTTGACGGCAGGGTGAAGGAGTTGACAGCAGGGTGAGGGAATTAACAGCAGAGTGAAGCAGTTGAGCTGGATTACTGTCATCGTCATCTTGAGGTGAAGGTAGTTGTTACATTACAAGTAAGTCTGGACTATAACTCGCGGAATAAGGATAATTACAGATGAAGGTCAAAGGTGGACAGAGAACATACTGTTTCTTCAAGGAAAATTATGATAAAATAATTACGATGAAACAGAAAAACAAAACTCTTAGACAATAATACAAAAAAAGAAAATAGAGAAAATATGTAGTAATATAAGTTTCACAACAAATTAATTTGATTAAGTTAAATTCTCTCACAGAGAGAGACAAAATTAAACACAATTAGATTTGACTGTATATTGCAAGATACCTTAACAAGCAGCACTGTAAGGAAGATTAATGAAGAATAAAGAAAACTGCAAACTGTAAAGACAATTTATGAGTGAGATCGAAATGGTAAAGTGTATAACACAACCTTACATATCATTTGATAGACACAGATCCCAAACCATATACTGCGATGGTGAAAACTGTGTCAGAGTGGAATCTCAAACTTGGTTTAATGTGTGAAGGTAGAAAATCTAAGAAGGTGAATTACCAGAGTAAATATTTGTGATTGAACTAATGAGATTTTTTTGGAAATGTTTGGAAATTCTAAGAACAATTGACACTAACTTTGAACAATGTTCTCCAAGAATGAGTGAAACGAGAGATTTCACCAGATGAATTGGACTCAGGGAGAGAATTTTGATGATTAGAGATAACAATATAAATAAAATTTAACACTTCTAGAGTTACACTATAATATTATTGCACTTCTGAAAAGGTACCTATAAAATGAGTGACGTTTAATATCTTACATTGAGGTGAAACCACCGATGTAACAAAAAAATACTCTGAAACAGTTGAAATGAGGAGAATAAAGAAATGAAATATCAGGTCCAGAATATTTGAGTCGGATAACTTCCTATTTCTTGTACAAAATATATATTTGCATTATTCGCAAATAACGTTTTCCCTTATTTTGCTTCCATATGCTTTGTAAGAAATGTTGCACAAATCAAGTGAATGGAAGGTGTCCAAAGATAATTTCCTGTAATGAGTGGAATCAATCATCGACCTAGAGATTCTTGTCACCTACATATACCGGGGACTGGCGAACAACGACCAATTTGACCAAAAAGATAAACTTGGATGAAAAAGGTCGGAAGAATTTGAAACAAAGATATTAATACTATGATACGAGAGGAAGTTCTATATGAAAAGGACAATTTGGGAAAACAGTAGAAGTAAATGTATAAAGAAAAGTATATACCACGTAACTGAGATGCGATAGACTATTGGTACATCCCACTTTCAAAGGATACTCACAAAAACAACTGTGTAGTATGTCGAAGGTTTTTCTGATGTCATAAAGCAATCTACTGGCAACTAACTTACATGATATAAATGATATTTTAAAACAATCATTAACAAGGAAGATTAGTAGCCTGACAGTGATGTTAACTGATGGTGTCGTCAAAATCTTAAGGTCGAGCTCATTAGTACATGGCCTCTTTCTTTTCTCTATGAAGCACTGATCACCAACATTGTTTTTTTTTTCTAAGTGTCTGAGTATTTTGCAAGAAACATTCGAAAAGAATGCTAGAAGAGCGAACATTTTAAGGAATATTTAAGGCTAATGACAACGAAGTTAATACTGAAAATAAAGGAAACAAATAACGAGAGATTGTTGATAAACTGACACTAAAGAGTAATATGAGGAACTTAATGATGTTTATCAAAAGCATTTATAATTATCTCTTTCCCCAATGATATATACTGTTAGTTTCTATTAAAATTATTCATCAAGGCTATTATTCATAATTTTTTTCCAGCATTTATATCTCTATTAATGTATTTTAAAAAAAGCAACGTGTTTATGCTAGTGACGGTCGCCAGATCTGTCTCTGGGATAACGGGGATTTCTTCCATTTATTTTTTCTTAATTATCAATGAGTAAACTTGACTATTTTTTTAACTAATTTACTAAATTTTTTTTAATTTTAATTGATAGATAACGCTCCTAAAAATTTCGCCTGTAATGCACATTACACATTTGTAGTGCACATTACACATATCTGTAGTGCACATTACACATATCTGTAGTGCACATTACACATATTTGTAATGCACATTACACATTTCTGTAGTGCACATTACGCATATCTGTAGTGCACATTACACATATCTGTAGTGCACATTACACATATCTGTAGTGCACATTACACATATCTGTAGTGCACATTACACATTTCTGTAGTGCACATTACGCATATCTGTAGTGCACATTACACATATCTGTAGTGCACATTACACATATCTGTAGTGCACATTACACATATCTGTAGTGCACATTACACATATTTGTAATGCACATTACACATATCTGTAGTGCACATTACACATATCTGTAGTGCACATTACACATATCTGTAATGTACATTACACATATTTGTAGTGCACATTACACATATCTGTAGTGCACATTACACATATCTGTAATGCACATTACACATATTTGTAGTGCACATTACACATATTTGTAGCGCACATTACACATATCTGTAATGCACATTACACATATTTGTAGTGCACATTATACATATTTGTAGCGCACATTACACACATCTGTAGTGCACTCTTTATTATATTAAATGCACCTTTTTAACTGAAGTGTACTTTACATTTCACCCGAGGTGCACCTTACACCTTCACCTGTAGTGCACCTTGCACCTTCATGTGCAGTACACCGTGCACCTTCATGTGCAGTACACCGTGCACCTTAATAGTACACTTTATGCCTTCACCTGCCATTCACCTCGTATCTTCGCCAGTAACACATCTTCAACCCTCACATGTTCACATTACACAGTAATGTCAAGTTCACCTAACAACTTAATCAGCAGCTCATTTTTGTACCTTCAGTAGAGCTTCTCCCTATGCTTCCTCCTCTTCACTTTACACCACCTTTACTTTAATTCACGTTTTCACCTGTGGTTCACCTTACACCTTTCCCTGTTGCTGACCTGACATCTTCATGTAATCTTCACTTATGTGATTTTCACTTCATTCTGTGACCTAAAGTTCAAGTTACACCTTCACTTGTTCATTTCCACGTTTTGTTAACCCATATCTTGGCATTATCTTTACCTGATAGCCTTATTCGTTCACTTGCTTGCTGTTCACCATTGATCTTCACCTTTTGTTCAGTTTACAACTTTAGTTGTAAAGGGTTACTTAAATTATAATATATGCAAAGGGTTACATAAATTATAATATATGCAAAGGGTTACTTAAACTACAATATATGCAAAGGGTTACTTAAATTACAATATATGCAAAGGGTTACTTAAATTACAATATATGCAAAGAGTTACTTAAATTACAATATATGCAAGTATATCTCTTGTATATTGGCTATTATGAGTGATGGTAAATGTGTTCCATTCTCTGGGTCATCTTACATTGTTGAGAAATGGCTGGTGTGATGAAAATTTTGTGTAATATCTTAGTAATAAGAATTATAAAGAGAGGAAAAATGCAGTTCAGCAAGATACGAGTCGACAAAATATTTCATTTTTTTTTTCATTCATCGTATCATCAGATTTTTGCAGTATTAATGGGTAGCGTCTTTCTCTTATTTTTCGTTCACATCTTCTGCAAGGAAAACTATAAAAGTGAAAGGAAAAAGGTCAAACATCATTTAATGTTATGGATTGAATCAGTAATCAGAGACTTTTTAGCACACACATAATGTCGATGACTAGTGGATTATGCTCAAAATGCCCATCGTAATATTTCTTTATAAAAAAAAGATTTTGAGAGGAATTACAAACAAAAACGGCAATATAATAATTTATGAATAACGAACGTGTGAGACAGATAACTGTAGAAAATGATTGTAGTTAGAAGGAAAGTTAATACTCGTGCAGTACTGAAACTATTAACTAGTGCTATGAATGAACGTATAAGGCAGGTAATAACAGGGAGAAATATGTGGATTAAAAATCCTTCGTTAGCCAGGAAAACAAGTGAGGTAAATATTGAGACAGTGTTTACCAGATAGCCGAGACAACGTGGTAAACACCACTATCAACTATAATTACAATGATACTTTTGCAGAATCGCAAATGATTACTGGTGTCATGGAGTAATCTACTAGCCACAGTATGACATAATGTTTACTGGTGTCATGGAGTAATCTACTAGCCACAGTATGACATAATGTTTACTGGTGCCATGGAGTAATCTACTAGCCACAGTATGATAATGTTTACTGGTGCCATGTAATAATCTATTAGCCAAAGTATGGCATAATGTTTACTGGTGCCATGGAGTAATCTACTAGCTACAGTATGACATAATGTTTACTGGTGTCATGGAGTAATCTACTAGCCACAGTATGACATAATGTTTACTGGTGTCATGGAGTAATCTACTAGCCACAGTATGATAATGTTCACTGGTGCCATGTAATAATCTACTAGCCACAGTATGATAATGTTTACTGGTGCCATGTAATAATCTATTAGCCAAAGTATGGCATAATGTTTACTGGTGCCATGGAGTAATCTACTAGCTACAGTATGACATAATGTTTACTGGTGTCATGGAGTAATCTACTAGCCACAGTATGACATAATGTTTACTGGAGTCATGGAGTAATCTACTAGCTACAGTATGACATAATGTTTACTGGTGCCATGGAGTAATCTACTAGCCACAGTATGGCATAATGTTTACTGGTGCCATGGAGTAATCTACTAGCCACAGTATGACATAATGTTTACTGGAGTCATGGAGTAATCTACTAGCTACAGTATGACATAATGTTTACTGGTGCCATGGAGTAATCTACTAGCCACAGTATGGCATAATGTTTACTGGTGCCATGGAGTAATCTACTAGCTACAGTATGACATAATGTTTACTGGTGTCATGGAGTAATCTACTAGCCACAGTATGACATAATGTTTACTGGAGTCATGGAGTAATCTACTAGCTACAGTATGACATAATGTTTACTGGTGCCATGGAGTAATCTACTAGCCACAGTATGGCATAATGTTTACTGGTGCCATGGAGTAATCTACTAGCCGCAGTATGACATAATGTTTACTGGTGTCATGGAGTAATCTACTAACTACAGTATGACATAATGTTTACTGGTGCCATGGAGTAATCTACTAGCCACAGTATGGCATAATGTTTACTGGTGCCATGGAGTAATCTACTAGCCACAGTATGACATAATGTTTACTGGTGTCATGGAGTAATCTACTAACTACAGTATGACATAATGTTTACTGGTGCCATGGAGTAATCTACTAGCCACAGTATGGCATAATGTTTACTGGTGCCATGGAGTAATCTACTAGCCACAGTATGACATAATGTTTACTGGTGTCATGGAGTAATCTACTAGCTACAGTATGACATAATGTTTACTGGTGCCATGGAGTAATCTACTAGCCACAGTATAACATAAAGGTAAATATGGGTTTTCACATTTTCGTTACCAGAATGTTTCATAGTCTGATACTGAGGTTGACGACTGATATCTTAAAGATCATCAGATCGAGCTCAGGCATCCTTCTGCTTTCTTTTTTATACGAAATTGGAAACGCATTGATCATGAGCATTAGTATTCGTATCTTCTATCAGGAAGTATTTCGAAAGTTATAAGTTAAAAATCATCTAGTGATGAATTAATCATGGTGGTAGCTAATACCATTGCTGTCAGCATGCATCATCAGTGGCAGCAAAATTAATCCCGATAAAAAGTGAAACAGATTATTTTTGAGAAGACATTGGTGTCAGTCTTACAAACTTTTTCAAATGAGACTTGAAAAAGATTGTACCCTCATCTCTGTCTATCTTCCCACAGATCTATGCTTCAAGTAATCTACCAACTGACCCAAGTTATCTTCCGTTCCCAACATCCATAAGGTTAGTACGTTCTGAACACCTTGACGTTCTTGGGATATTTTCCTGTCATTTACCTTCCTTGTTGTCGTCTCCCACACCTTGTTGACATCTCCCTCACCTTGTTGTCGTCTCCCACACCTTGTTGTCTCCATCACCTTGTTGACATCTCCCTCACCTTGTTGTCGTCTCCCTCACCTTGTCGTTGTCTACATCACCTTGTTGTCGTCACCTTCGCCTTGTTGTCGTCTCCCTCACTTGTTTGTCGTCTGCCTCATCTTGTCGTCCTCTCCCATTTCTTGTCATCTCCCTTACCTTGTCGTCTCACCGTGTCGCTTCTCATACCTTGTTTTCGTCTCCCTCACTTTGTTGTCGTCTCCCTCACTTTGTTTTCTTCTCCCTCACCTTGTCGTCCTCTCCCACACCTTGTTGTCATCTACCTCACCTTGTTGTCGTCTCCCTCACCTTGTGGTCGTCTCCCTCACTCTTTCGTCGTTTCGCTCAGTTTGTTGTCGATTCACTATGTTGTCGTATCCCACATATTATTGTCGTCTCCCTCACCTTGCTGTCATCCCTCTTATATTTTTGTCGTCTCCCTCACCTCGTTGTCATCTCTCTCATGTTGTCGTCTCCCTCACCGTGTCGTCCACTACACCTTGCTGTCGTCTCCCACAGCCTGTTGTCGACTCACTTTGTTGTCGTGTCCCACATATTGTTGTCATCCCCCTTCACCTTGTAGTCTCCCTCATCTTGCTGTCGTCTCCCACATCTTGTTGTCGAGTTACACATGTTGTCGACTCCCTCACATTGTTGTGTCACACATGTTGCTGTCTCCCTCACATTGCCAAATAAATTACATTAGGCAAGAAATTCCATTTCCTTCATAAATTACACTGCCGAATGAATTAAATTTCTTAATAAATGACTCTGTCTAATTATTTACATTGCATAAGGAACTGTATTCTAAGTATCAGTTATCACTATGTGGCTCAACTAACCTCCTAGTTTCATTTTAACAATTAATTACGTCTTCAAATATTCCATCTGGAGAACATTCCCTCCAAGAGACGATTTTTCGCAGATCAAACTCAAAAATAATGGAGGTTTCCTCCTCATATTATTTTCATTTGATCATCAAGTCATTTATTTATTCCTAACCAGTATTGTATTTAAGTTTTCCTGGATATCTCAAAAAATGCTTCTCGTCATGTGCTTCTTTAAATTTCACGTGAAATGCACTTCACACTTACACCTTTAGTACACTTTACCACTTCATATTTAGTGCGCATTACACCTTCACTACTGTGCACCATTAATTTTCACTAGTGGTGCACCTTACTCCTTATCCTGTACTGCACTATTAGTGCTTTGAATACATTAAGGTAGCATATCCTCTCTAAGATCATTATCTAAGTTAAATATTGAGAGAAAAATTAGCCCAAAGTATTTTCTTTTAGAAAATAGTTAATGTTCACTAAGGTGAGTGAACACAGAAAAGTCCATACAAAAGAACCTGTGTAAATATGAGCAATATGAGAGAACACATAAAAGAACAACAGCTATATTCGCATTTATCATAGAGTTCACAATGGTGAGTGAACATAGAACAACACACCTGAAACTGCTGCTAAAAACATTCAATGTAGGAAAAAGGTTTTTGGGTGCCTTATTGCTTGTGTGTGTGTGTGTGTGTGTGTGTGTGTGTGTGTGTGTGTGTGTGTGTGTGTGTGTGTGTGTGTGTGTGTGAGAGAGAGAGAGAGAGAGAGAGAGAGAGAGAGAGAGAAAGAGTTCGTAACATTAATTGCACAGTTACAACAGTCATTCGCCCCTTCACTTCCAAGTTCCCTTTCTACCTGTAATATCTATTCTCCCGGTAGTGTTCCCTTTTTCCGGTGGTGTACCTTACATCAGTGGTGTACCTTCTATCAGTGGTGTACATTCTATCAGTGGTGTACCTACTTCCAGTGGTGTACCTACTATCAGTGGTGTACCTTCTATCAGTGGAGTACCTACTATCAGTGGTGTACCTACTATCAGTGGTGTACCTACTATCAGTGGTGTACCTACTATCAGTGGTGTACCTACTATCAGTGGTGTACCTACTATCAGTAGTGTACCTACTATCAGTGGTATACCTCCTATCAGTAGTTGGACCCAGGCATTAAGCTGCTTTACCAGAAGTTACTCTCACAAACCATCTTAACCTTTTCCAGTGTTTTGCCTTCCAATAATTTCCTAAAACTTATCATTTTTCTTCCAGCAGTAGTAATCCTTTCATGGGTAGTTTCCCACCGGTTAACCTGCAACCAATATTTATCAGTTCAGGCAATACATACCATCCCAGTAGATACCCTTCCATTAGTAGCTGTCATTCCACCAGTAGCTATGATTCGACCAGTAGTTGTCATTCCACCAGTAGTTATTCTTGTACCAACAGTTAACCTTCCGCCAATAGTTATTCTTGTACTAATAAATACAGTTTCTTCAGATGGAATCTTTCCTTCAGTAGTTATCCTTGTACCAGTAATTCTCCTTGTACCAGACGTTATAATTCCACGACTAGTTAGCCTTCTACCAGTAGTTATTAATCCATAGTATTTATACTTCCAGTTTTTACCATTCCACTGTAAAAAGTAACAAAATGTTAACATTATTAACTTAGCTCATTTGTTTGTATTATACTCACTTCTGTTATTTGCAAAGACTATCACATAAGTTTTTGTTATCCTTCGTGGTAAAGTGTAGAATAAAGTGGCAACGTTTCGCTCACCAGGAGCTTTGTCAAGCTGTTACAAACAATACATGGACACAGTGGGTATATATAGGCTCAGAGTGAGATACAGTAGTTATACATGTGGAAAATTCAGCTGGTACATGAGAAAGAAAGGTTACAAAAGCAATGGATGTGTAGCATAAAAAAATAGGTTGGGAAAATGTATATGAATGGGTTTGGGAAGGTATGTTTCAGTGTCCCTTCTCTGTTACATAAGAACATAAGAAAGGAGGAACACTGCAGTAGGCCTGCTGGCCCAAACTGGGCATGCCCTTTTATGTAGTATGAATTATGTGATGGCAGGTTTACTGTTTTCAGGAGGATTCTCGCTAAGACTTCAGAGATGATGAAGCTGCCTTTGTTTTGTTTGTGTTAGTAACAACGATTAATGCTGATTCAAGGCATTTACTTTTCTGCGCAAATGCCATTACTACTACAGTTATTATTGTTTCGTCAGTATTGCTTCAGTTTCGACAATTATTTTTTCTAGATTTCAGTCAGACAGCTTCTCCTACCTGCTTATTTTTACCTCTACTTCCGCTGCACTTGTGCTGCTTTCTTTTTCTATCACTGCTTCTATCACAACTATTTTTAATTTCACTGCTACTTCTTCCAAAACTACTATCACTGCTACTTCTCCTATTACTACTACTACTACTAGTACCTCTACTACCACTATTACTACTAGTACTACTACTACCACCACTATTACTACTACTACTATTAGTACCTCTACTACCACTATTACTATTACTACTAGTACTACTACCACCACTATTACTACTACTATTTCTTACAATTCTACTACTACTTCAAATTCTATTCCGTCCTTCCTCCTCACTTTCTGTCGTCTGTCTTTCTCTGCTGTTTCCTGTTAAACTCTGTCTGGTTTTGATTTTTCTCTACTATTTCGCCATTACAACTACAATTACAACTACTATTACTACTACCACTGCTCCTGCTTTACCTCTGCTTCTATCTTACGCCTTCAACGAACACTACTACAACTACTACTACTACGTCTGTTTTCAGTATTATTAACTCTCCCTGCTTCCCTAGGCCTCTCTTGTGTAAATTCCGGTCTTCTTTTCTCATTACTTTCTAAGTGCGAGTTAATTGTGTACTCAATGTTATATTTACATGATCTTCAAGCCAATGTTTAAGGTGAAATGCAAATAAATATTTAACATGAACAAAAGGTGAATTTGTATAGGTAACTACGAATGAATGTGCAACGTGAACTGTACGTGAAAATGTAAATTTAACATGTAAATTTGTAAAGTGAACTTTATGTGAATTTGTCTGATGAATTGAAGGTAAATGTGTCAGGCTTACTGCAGGTAAATGTGAAAGGTGAAGGATACGATACCATACAAGATGATGTAAAATGTGGAAAATGATAAACAGGCTACGAAGCAAGGTTCAAAATGAAAAAAAAATAAATTAAACTGTGAGTCACTTACAATGCCTAAAATTAAAAAAAAGGATTAATGGAAGAATATGTACACGATAAAAAACATACCACGGGCGGGGTTAGAACCCGCGATCAGAGAGTCTCAAAACTCCAGACCGTCGCGTTAGCCACTGGACCAGCTAGCCACAATAAGATTCATCGAACTAGGCTCTACCCACGCCCTTGGTCTGGTTGGTTTGCAACCGTGTCATTACGATTTCGTGATACACAAATAACCCGCACATAAAAGAGAGAAGCTTACGACGACGTTTCGGTCCGACTTGGACCATTGACAAAGTCACACTAACAGAGGTGGAGCAGGACGGCTATATATAGGCAGGAAGAGGTGGAGGTAGTAGTAGTAGTAGTAGTAGTAGTAGTAGTAGTACAAGAAATGTATATAATACCGACAGGATGAAATTAAGACACATGCACAACACCCGGGCATCCCCATCGTAGACGTTTCGCCATCCAGCCAGCCACTGGATGGCGAAACGTCCACAACAAAGACAACCAGACGCCACACATGTGTCTTAATCAGGAATTTTCTTAATTCTCTTACAGTATACAGTATTGTTTAATTTAAACAATGGTGACGGAGAGTGCAGATGTGTCTACGAGATGTTCCAAATAGGGAAATCAGATCAAACAAAAATGATCCTAAATGGATGAACAATAGATTAAAATATCTGATTGGTCAAAAGAGAGGCATATATAGGCAAATCAAAAGAGGAGAGGGGCAATTAAGAAATCGATATATTCAGTTAAAGAGAGAAATAAAAAAGGGAATTAGAAAAGCAAATAGAAATTATGAGGTTAAAGTTGCAAGAGAATCGAAGACTAACCCAAAAGGATTCTTTCAGGTATACAGAAGTAAGATCAGGGACAAGATAGGCCCACTCAAAAGTTCCTCGGGTCAGCTCACTGACAGTGATAAGGAAATGTGTAGAATTTTTAACACATACTTCCTCTCAGTTTTTACACAGGAGGATACCAGCGATATTCCAGTAATGATAAATTATGTAGAACAGGACGATAATAAACTGTGCACTATTAGGGTCACAAGTGACATGGTCCTTAGGCAAATAGATAAATTAAAACCTAACAAATCCCCAGGCCCTGATGAACTGTATGCAAGGGTTCTAAAGGAATGTAAAGAGGAGCTTAGCACACCTTTGGCTAATCTTTTCAACATATCACTACAAACTGGCATGGTGCCAGATAAGTGGAAAATGGCAAATGTGATACCTATTTTCAAAACAGGTGACAGGTCCTTAGCTTCGAACTATAGACCAATAAGCCTAACCTCCATAGTGGGAAAATTTATGGAATCAATAATTGCCGAGGCAGTTCGTAGCCACCTTGAAAAGCATAATTAATCAACGAATCTCAGCATGGTTTTACAAAGGGGCGTTCCTGCCTTACGAATTTATTAACTTTTTTCACTAAGGTATTGGGGAGGTAGATCATGGTAATGAATATGATATTGTGTATATGGACTTCAGTAAGGCTTTTGACAGGGTCCCACATCAGAGACTATTGAGGAAAATTAAAGCACATGGAATAGGAGGAGAAATTTTTTCCTGGATAGAGGCATGGTTGACAAATAGGCAGCAGAGAGTTTGCATAAATGGGGAGAAATCAGAGTGGGGAAGCGTCACGAGCGGTGTTCCACAGGGGTCAGTGTTGGGCCCCCTGCTGTTCACAATCTACATAAACGACATAGATGAGGGCATAAAGAGCGACATCGGCAAGTTTGCCGATGACACCAAAATAGGCCGTCGAATTCATTCTGACGAGGACATTCGAGCACTCCAGGAAGATTTGAATAGACTGATGCAGTGGTCGGAGAAGTGGCAGATGCAGTTTAATATAGACAAATGCAAAGTTCTAAATGTTGGACAGGACAATAACCATGCCACATATAAACTAAATAATGTAGATCTTAATATTACGGATTGCGAAAAAGATTTAGGAGTTCTGGTTAGCAGTAATCTGAAACCAAGACAACAGTGCATAAGTGTTCGCAATAAAGCTAATAGAATCCTTGGCTTCATATCAAGAAGCATAAATAATAGGAGTCCTCAGGTTCTTCAACTCTATACATCCTTGGTTAGGCCTCATTTAGATTATGCTGCACAGTTTTGGTCACCGTATTACAGAATGGATATAAATTCTCTGGAAAATGTACAAAGGAGGATGACAAAGATGATCCCATGTATCAGCCTGTGTTTGTAGTGATGTATATGTGTACACATGTATGTATATATGTGTGTTTGTAGTGATGTATATGTGTACACATGTATGTATATATGTGTGTTTGTAGTGATGTATATGTGTACACATGTATGTATATATGTGTGTTTGTAGTGATGTATATGTGTACACATGTATGTATATATGTGTGTTTGTAGTGATGTATATGTGTACACATGTATGTATATATGTGTGTTTGTAGTGATGTATATGTGTACACATGTATGTATATATGTGTGTTTGTAGTGATGTATATGTGTACACATGTATGTATATATGTGTGTTTGTAGTGATGTATATGTGTACACATGTATGTATATATGTGTGTTTGTAGTGATGTATATGTGTACACATGTATGTATATATGTGTGTTTGTAGTGATGTATATGTGTACACATGTATGTATATATGTGTGTTTGTAGTGATGTATATGTGTACACATGTATGTATATATGTGTGTTTGTAGTGATGTATATGTGTACACATGTATGTATATATGTGTGTTTGTAGTGATGTATATGTGTACACATGTATGTATATATGTGTGTTTGTAGTGATGTATATGTGTACACATGTATGTATATATGTGTGTTTGTAGTGATGTATATGTGTAGATGAAAGTGAAAAGTAAACATCAAAAAAAAACTTGTATGATCTACATAATAATTCACAGTTCTGTAGTAAGCTGTCAGCTTGGCTGTCTGTCAGCTGTCAGCTTGACTGACTGTGCTGTCAGCCTGGCTGACTCCGCTGTCAGCCTGGCTGACTCTGCTGTCAGCCTGGCTGACTCTGCTGTCAGCCTGGCTGACTCTGCTGTCAGCCTGGCTGACTCTGCTGTCAGCCTGGCTGACTCTGCTGTCAGCCTGGTTGACTCTGCTGTCAGCCTGGCTGACTTTGGTGTCAGCTTGGCTGCCTCTGCTGTCAGCCTGGAGACTGCTGACAATACCAGGTAAAGTTTATGTCAGAATTATGATTACTGAAGTGATGATAAAGATAATATTGATAACATAGAAGAGTGACAGTTGAGAAAGTGAAGGTAATCTGTGGATCATGTGTAAACACTGAAATACTGAACTTAACAACACTTATATAAAGCAAAGTTGCACTTGGCTGTATTTATAGTTGTGGAAAAGTTATATGAGAGATGTTAGTAGAGTTACAAATGTACTTAATCTTAGGTAATGTTATGGTAGCTATAGTATTGAATTAAGTTATAATATGCAAGAAAGGCGGTAAAGATTTGTCCAAAAATATGGGTCTTAGATATTGTTGCTTGATGTCACTTGTGATCTTAGAGACGTGTGATGTCACTGTACTTTGGTCAGAAGACAATATATATAAAGCAAGCCATCATGTAGACCAGATGTTAGTGTAAACACAACTTTATTAACATATTATGTTAAAACTCTGTACACACACACACACACACACACACACACACACACACACACACACACACACACACACACACACACACACACACACACACACACACACACACACACACACACACACACACACACACACACACACACACACACACACACACACACACACACACACACACACACACACACACACACACACACACACACACACACACACACACACACACACACACACACACACACACACACACACACACACACACACACACACACACACACACACACATCTGCGACCTTCACATTCATTTACGAAACAAGAGAAACAAAGATTATTATATATTTTTTTTACAGTTTTCATGGAGGAGATTTAGAGATTCACATTTGACACTCATCAATACACAATATGTGACACTCATACACAATATGTGACACTCATACACAATATGTGACACTCATACACAATATGTGACACTCATACACAATATGTGACACTCATACACAATATGTGACACTCATACACAATATGTGACACTCATACACAATATGTGACACTCATACACAATATGTGACACTCATACACAATATGTGACACTCATACACAATATGTGACACTCATACACAATATGTGACACTCATACACAATATGTGACACTCATACACAATATGTGACACTCATACACAATATGTGACACTCATACACAATATGTGACACTCATACACAATATGTGACACTCATACACAATATGTGACACTCATACACAATATGTGACACTCATGCACACTCATACACAATGCACTCACTCACACAGTATTACGTAAACATTGCACTTATTCTTACAAAATAACATGTACACATGACACACATACACAATAACACATAAGCATTACATTCATTCATTCATACATAAGAATATGTATACATGACACAGTCCTTCACTAGTGTCACAAACGTGTCGCGTCTTTATATATTTACATGTTTCACAAACAATGTCGTCAAAATACCGTAAACCAGCGTATAAATGTATGTAAAAATACATATATATGTGTATGTTTGTGCGCTTGTTAGTCTTTCAATGTCATATGAAAATGACCAATAAATAAATAAAAATGAAAACAGTGTAATATTTAATACAGTTTTGATGGAGGTGGAAAAGTTCTTCAACACTTGGACATTCATCTACATAAAATAAAACACTTACAAATACTTTTAAACTGATAAATAAGCAAGAAAATCTCGTACTTAGACTAAATTCATACTGTAATATAAAAGGATTTCCAAAATTTACGTTAATTAGCCTCTCGGAGGTGGCGGAACTGTGAGGCAGCTTGGTGGCGTCTAGCTGACCTACGGTCGCGGCTGTCTTGGTGGGTGTAATTACTGGACGCAGTTTTCTGTGTGTGTCACCTCCAGTAATTCCACCCACCTGGACAGTCTCTACCGTAGACCAGCTAGACAAGACCAAGTTTCCATGCAGCGAGGTCACTGAAGGTGGCAACCGCTGACTCTGGGGAAGTGGGGAAGGGAGTCCACCTGAGGTGACATAAGTGGACTCCTGGAGACACTGATCCGGGGAAGGCACCGCTGACTCTGGGGAAGTGGGGAAGGGAGTCCACTCAGGTGACACAAGTAGACTCCTGGAGACACTGATCCGGGGAAGGCACCGCCGACCTTAGGTAAGTGGGGAACGGAAGACATCCGGAGCGAGCGGATGGATTCCTGGATTCATAAACTTGGGGAAGGTTGTGGTTGAGGCTGACCTTGTGTAAGTGGGGAAGGGGAGACATCCGGAGCGAGCGGATGGATTCCTGGATACATGAACCTGGGGAAGGCATGAATACATGCAGTTGAGGCTGACCTTGTGTAAGTGGGGAAGGGAAGATATCCGGCGGTAGACGGAAGGATTCCTGGATACATGATCCTGGGGAAGGCATGAATACATGCAGTTGAGGCTGACCTTGGGTAAGTGGGGAAGGGAAGATATCCGGAGCGAGCGGATGGATTCCTGGATACATGAACCTGGGGAAGGCATGAATACATGCAGTTGAGGCTGACCTTGGGTAAGTGGGGAAGGGGAGACATCCGGAGCGAGCGGATGGATTCCTGGATACATGAACCTGGGGAAGGCATGAATACATGCAGTTGAGGCTGACCTTGGGTAAGTGGGGAAGGGGAGACATCCGGCGGTAGACGGATGGATTCCTGGATACATGATCCTAAGGAAAGCAAGAATACCGCTGACTCTGAGGAAGTGGGGAAGGGAGTCCACTCAGGTGACACAAGTAGACTCCTGGAGACACTGATCCGGGGAAGGCACCGCCGACCTTAGGTAAGTGGGGAAGGGAAGACATCCGGAGCGAGCGGATGGATTCCTGGATTCATAAACTTGGGGAAGGTTGTGGTTGAGGCTGACCTTGTGTAAGTGGGGAAGGGGAGACATCCGGGAGCGAGCGGATGGATTCCTGGATACATGAACCTTGAATACATGCAGTAAGTGGGGAAAGTGGGGAAGGGGAGACATCCGGCGGTAGACGGAAAGATTCCTGGATACATGAACCTGGGGAAGGCATGAATACATGCAGTTGAGGCTGACCTTGGGTAAGTGGGGAAGGGGAGACATCCGGAGCGAGCGGATGGATTCCTGGATACATGAACCTGGGGAAGGCATGAATACATGAAGTTGAGGCTGACCTTGGATCCTAAGGAAAGCAAGAATACCGCTGACTCTGAGGAAGTGGGGAAGGGGAGACATCCGGCGGTAGACGGATGGATTCCTGGATACATGATCCTAAGGAAAGCAAGAATACCGCTGACTCTGAGGAAGTGGGGAAGGGAGTCCACTCAGGTGACACAAGTAGACTCCTGGAGACACTGATCCGGGGAAGGCACCGCCGACCTTAGGTAAGTGGGGAAGGGAAGACATCCGGGAGCGAGCGGATGGATTCCTGGATTCATAAACTTGGGGAAGGTTGTGGTTGAGGCTGACCTTGTGTAAGTGGTGGGGAAGGGGAGACATCCGGAGCGAGCGGATGGATTCCTGGATACATGAACCTGGGAAAGGCATGAATACATGCAGTTGAGGCTGACCTTGTGTAAGTGGGGAAGGGGAGACATCCGGAGCGAGCGGATGGATTCCTGGATACATGAACCTGGGGAAGGCATGAATACATGAAGTTGAGGCTGACCTTGGGTAAGTGGGGAAGGGGAGACATCCGGCGGTAGACGGATGGATTCCTGGATACATGATCCTAAGGAAAGCAAGAA
This sequence comes from Cherax quadricarinatus, assembly GCF_038502225.1. Taxonomy (NCBI): domain Eukaryota; kingdom Metazoa; phylum Arthropoda; class Malacostraca; order Decapoda; family Parastacidae; genus Cherax; species Cherax quadricarinatus. The sequence goes on along the minus strand of NW_027196589.1, from coordinate 4,588 downwards.
TACCGCTGACTCAGAGGAAGTGGGGAAGGGAGTCCACTCAGGTGACACAAGCAGACTCCTGGAGACACTGATCCGGGGAAGGCACCGCCGACCTTAGGTAAGTGGGGAAGGGAAGACATCCGGGAGCGAACGGATGGATTCCTGGATTCATGAACTTGGGGAAGGTTGTGGTTGAGGCTGACCTTGGGTAAGTGGGGAAGGGGAGACATCCGGGAGCGAACGGATGGATTCCTGGACACATGAACCTGGGGAAGGCTGAGGCTGGAAGGCAGAGAGAGAGAGAGAGAGAGAGAGAGAGAGGCGAGGCTGACCTTAGGGAACTGAGAAAGGGGAGACATCCGGGGGCCCACGGATGGATTCCTGGACACATGAACCTGGGGAAGGCGAGGGGGGGGGACCTTAAAGACGAACCACTGGCCTCCACGTGGCAAGGTCTGGTAACTCAGAGATAACTCTGAGGCTGACAGTGGTCGCAAATAATTTTATTGTTATTATTATTATTACTATTCATAATTCAAGATTTGGATTCATGATTTGGATTCAAAAGCGTCGACCTCAACAGTAGCTATTGTGGTCTTATTCCCACTCCAGCCTCCCTGACAGTAGCCACGGTGATGTTATTCCCACTCCAGCGTCCCTGACAGTAGCCACGGTGGCGTTATTCCCACTCCAGCCTCCCTGACAGTAGCCACGGTGATGTTATTCCCACTCCAGCCTCCCTGACAGTAGCCACGGTGATGTTATTCCCACTCCAGCCTCCCTGACAGTAGCCAGCCACAGTAGCCACGGTGATGTTATTCCCACTCCATCCTCCTCCCTGACAGTAGCCACGGTGATGTTATTCCCACTCCAGCCTCCCTGACAGTAGCCACGGTTATGTTACAGTAGCCACGGTCCCACTCCAGCCTCCCTGACAGTAGCCACGGTGGTGTTATTCCCACTCCAGTTTCCCTGACAGTAGCCACGGTGATGTTATTCCCACTCCAGCCTCCCTGACAGTAGCCACGGTGGTGTTATTCCCACTCCAGTTTCCCTGACAGTAGCCACGGTGATGTTATTCCCACTCCAGCCTCCCTGACAGTAGCCACGGTTGTTATGTTATTCCCATTCCAGTACTGTGACAGTAGCCACGGTGATGTTATTCCCACTCCTCCCTCCCTGACAGTAGCCACGGTGGTGTTACTGAGTTGTACTCTTCTGTGTTACTGTACTGTACTCTTCTGTGTTACTGTACTGTACTGATCTTCTGTGTTACTGTACTGATCTTCTGTGTTACTAGTGTACTGCTGATCTTCTTTGTTACTGATCTTCTGTGTTACTGTACTGTACTGATCTTCTATGTTACTGTACTGGTCTTTTGTGTTACTGTACTGATCTTCTGTGTTACTACTGTACTGATCTTCTGTGGTACTGTACTGTACTGATCTTTTGTGTTACTTTACTGATCTTTTGTGTTACTGTACTGATGTGTGTTACTGTGCTGTACTGTTCTTGTATGTTACTGTACTGATCTTGTGTTTCTTTACTGTGACAAGTGTTGAAGACTGAGCACATCTGTTTCTAACTCTCAGTCAGTTAGTATATATTTTGATAGAATTACCGACAATATGTAAAGTAAAAGGACACAAGTGCAACTAATGTGACATTTTATTGTGGCAATTTTATTGTGACATTTTATTGTGACATTTTATTGTTTCGCTCTCCAGGAGCTTTGTCAAGCCGTTACAAACAGTACATGGACACAGATGGTATATATAGGCTTAGAGTGAGGTGTGATTGTAGGTGGTAGTAGTAGTAGTAGTAATATAATATTGCAGGTGGTAGTAGTAGTAGTAATATAATATTGCAGGTGGTAGTAGTAGTAGTAATATAATATTGTAGGTGGTAGTAGTAGTAGTAGTAGTAGTAGTAGTAGTAATATAATATTGTAGGTGGTAGTAGTAGTAGTAGTAGTAGTAGTAGTAATATAATATTGCAGGTGGTAGTAGTAGTAGTAATATAATATTGCAGGTGGTAGTAGTAGTAGTAATATAATATTGCAGGTAGTAGTAGTAGTAATATAATATTGCAGGTGGTAGTAGTAGTAGTAATATAATATTGCAGGTGGTAGTAGTAGTAGTAATATAATATTGTAGTAGTAGTAGTAATATAATATATTGCAGGTGGTAGTAGTAGTAGTAGTAGTGGTAGTAGTAGTAATATAATATTGCAGGTGGTAGTAGTAGTAGTAATATAATATTGCAGGTGGTAGTAGTAGTAGTAATATAATATTGCAGGTGGTAGTAGTAGTAGTAATATAATATTGCAGGTGGTAGTAGTAGTAGTAATATAATATTGCAGGTGGTAGTAGTAGTAGTAATATAATATTGTGGTAGTAGTATAATATTGCAGGTGGTAGTAGTAGTAGTAAGTATAAATATTGTAGTAGTAGTAGTAATATAATATTGCAGGTGGTAGTAGTATTAGTATATTTCAGGTGGTAGTAGTAGTAGTAATATAATATTGCAGGTGGTAGTAGTAGTAGTAATATAATATTGCAGGTAATATTGCAGGTGGTAGTAGTAGTAGTAATATAATATTGCAGGTGGTAGTAGTAGTAGTAATATAATATTGCAGGTGGTAGTAGTAGTAGTAATATAATATTGCAGGTGGTAGTAGTAGTAGTAATATAATATTGCAGGTGGTAGTAGTAGTAGTAATATAATATTGCAGGTGGTAGTAGTAGTAGTAATATAATATTGCAGGTGGTAGTAGTAGTAGTAATATAATATTGCAGGTGGTAGTAGTAGTAGTAATATAATATTGCAGGTGGTAGTAGTAGTAGTAATATAATATTGCAGGTGGTAGTAGTAGTAGTAATATAATATTGCAGGTGGTAGTAGTAGCAGGTGGTAGTAGTAGTAGTAATATAATATTGCAGGTGGTAGTAGTAATAAATTAACTTGCAATTAGCTTTTATATCCATTTACTCATGTGCAATTTAATTGTTCTACCACTAGTATTGCACCTCACTCTAAGCCTATATATATCCTCTGTGTCTATGTACTGTTTGTAACGGCTTGACAAAGCTCCTGGAGAGCGAAACGTTGCCACAATAAAATGTCACATTAGTTGCACTTGTGTCCTTTTACTTTACTCAGTCAGTTAACCTGAGCAACTTTTAAGTGGATCTGTCTTGTCCATAATCTTTCTCTTATTTACATGAAAGAATCCTTTAGTTATTCCTCGAGTTCATTGCGACTTTAACTTCATAATGTCTTTTGACTTTTCTTATTCCGTTTTTTAAATTTCTCTTTTTAATTGAATATACTGATTTCTTAAGTGCCCTTCTGCCTTATTTATTCTCCTGTAGATGTCTCTCTTTTGACCTACCAGATATGTTAATCTGTTGTTTTTCCATATACGTAATTGTTTTTTATCTAATTTCCCTATCTGGAACCTTCGGGACCTTTGAGTGGGTCTCTGGTCCTTTTTCTATTTCAAGCTTTTTGAATTTCAACGGATTTCAATTTCAACGCTCGTGTACGGTAACCAGGACAAAATTTTGTGAATTATTGCCATGTGCAAGTTCCACAGTGTTCCACTACAAACATCCACAACATCCACAGTGTTCCACTACAAACATCCACAACATCCACAGTGTTCCACTACAAACATCCACAACATCCACAGTGTTCCACTACAAACATCCACAACATCCACAGTGTTCCACTACAAACATCCACAACATCCACAGTGTTACTCTAGAAACATCCATAACATCCACAGTGTTCCACTACAAACATCCACAACATCCACAGTGTTACTCTAGAAACATCCACAACATCCACAGTGTTACGCTAGAAACATCCACAACACCCACAGTGTTACGCTAGGAACATCCACAACATTCACAGTGTTCTGCTAGAAACATCCACAACATTCACAGTGTTCTGCTAGAAACACAGTGTTACAACATCCACAACATCCACAGTGTTACGCTAGAAACATCCACAACATTCACAGTGTTACGCTAGAAACATCCACAACATTCACAGTGTTACGCTAGAAACATCCACAACATCCACAGTGTTACGCTAGAAACATCCACAACATTCACAGTGTTACGCTAGAAACATCCACAACATTCACAGTGTTACGCTAGAAACATCCACAACATTCACAGTGTTAGAAACATCCACAACATTCACAGTCCACTAGAAACATCCACAGTGTTACGCTAGAAACGTCACAGTTTTACGCTAGAAACATCCACAACATCCACAGTGTTACGCTAGAAACATCCACAACATTCACAGTGTTACGCTAGAAACATCCACAACATCCACAGTGTTACGCTAGAAACATCCACAACATTCACAGTGTTACGCTAGAAACATCCACAACATTCACAGTATTACGCTAGAAACATCCACAACATTCACAGTGTTACGCTAGAAACATCCACAACCTCCACAGTATTACGCTGTAAACATCCACAACATTCACAGTGTTGCGCTAGAAACTTCCACAACATTCACAGTGTTACGCTAGAAACATCCACAACATCCAGTGTTACGCTAGGAACATCCACAACATTCACAGTGTT
>NW_027196588.1:55000-85160 GCF_038502225.1 Cherax quadricarinatus | reverse complement strand
GGGCCTCCAGCAGCAATAACCTGGTTAACCACGCTGGCGCCAGACGAGCCTGGCCCATGGCCGGGCTCCGAGAGTAGAAAAACTTTTGGAACTCGTCAAAGGTTTATGGCTGGTTGGTGGCTTGGCCAACCAGGCTATTCGTGCTAGCAGCATGCAGTCTAACATAAGCACCACAGCGTGGCTGATCACAAAACTAATGTGACAGTTTATTGTGGCAACGTTTAGCTCTCCAGGAGCTTTGTCAAGCTTGATACAGCTCCTGGAGAGCGAAACGTTGCCACAAAGATATTAAACTGTTGTACATGTGTCTTGTTCATACACTGCTTCAGAAGTGGGTATGATCAGTAACAAGTTCCCAGACATTGGTAAAATACGTTGATAATAGAATAATGAGGCCAGGAGCTATGAGTCAACCCTGTAACCGCAACTTGAGGGTGAACCTAACACACGAACTACGCAATCAGTCCCTCAGCCTTGGTAGTAGGTGGTCAGTCCCTCAGCCTTGGTAGTAGGTGGTCAGTCCCTCAACCTTGGTAGTAGGTGGTCAGTCCCTCAACCTTGGTAGTAGGTGGTCAGTCCCTCAACCTTGGTAGTAGGTGGTCAGTCCCTCAGCCTAGGTAGTAGGTGGTCAGTCCCTCAACCTTGGTAGTAGGTGGTCAGTCCCTCAGCCTAGGTAGTAGGTGGTCAGTCCCTCAGCCTTGGTAGTAGGTGGTCAGTCCCTCAGCCTTGGTAGTAGGTGGTCAGTCCCTCAGCCTAGGTAGTAGGTGGTCAGTCCCTCAGCCTAGGTAGTAGGTGGTCAGTCCCTCAGCCTAGGTAGTAGGTGGTCAGTCCCTCAGCCTTGGTAGTAGGTGGTCAGTCCCTCAGCCTAGGTAGTAGGTGGTCAGTCCCTCAGCCTAGGTAGTAGGTGGTCAGTCCCTCAGCCTAGGTAGTAGGTGGTCAGTCCCTCAGCCTTGGTAGTAGGTGGTCAGTCCCTCAGCCTTGGTAGTAGGTGGTCAGTCCCTCAGCCTAGGTAGTAGGTGGTCAGTCCCTCAGCCTTGGTAGTAGGTGGTCAGTCCCTCAGCCTTGGTAGTAGGTGGTCAGTCCCTCAGCCTTGGTAGTAGGTGGTCAGTCCCTCAACCTTGGTAGTAGGTGGTCAGTCCCTCAGCCTTGGTAGTAGGTGGTCAGTCCCTCAACCTTGGTAGTAGGTGGTCAGTCCCTCAGCCTTGGTAGTAGGTGGTCAGTCCCTCAGCCTTGGTAGTAGGTGGTCAGTCCCTCAACCTTGGTAGTAGGTGGTCAGTCCCTCAACCTAGGTAGTAGGTGGTCAGTCCCTCAACCTTGGTAGTAGGTGGTCAGTCCCTCAACCTAGGTAGTAGGTGGTCAGTCCCTCAACCTAGGTAGTAGGTGGTCAGTCCCTCAGCCTTGGTAGTAGGTGGTCAGTCCCTCAACTTGGTAGTAGGTGGTCAGTCCCTCAACCTAGGTAGTAGGTGGTCAGTCCCTCAGCCTTGGTAGTAGGTGGTCAGTCCCTCAACCTAGGTAGTAGGTGGTCAGTCCCTCAGCCTTGGTAGTAGGTGGTCAGTCCCTCAACCTAGGTAGTAGGTGGTCAGTCCCTCAACCTTGGTAGTAGGTGGTCAGTCCCTCAACCTAGGTAGTAGGTGGTCAGTCCCTCAACCTTGGTAGTAGGTGGTCAGTCCCTCAGCCTTGGTAGTAGGTGGTCAGTCCCTCAGCCTTGGTAGTAGGTGGTCAGTCCCTCAGCCTTGGTAGTAGGTGGTCAGTCCCTCAGCCTTGGTAGTAGGTGGTCAGTCCCTCAGCCTTGGTAGTAGGTGGTCAGTCCCTCAGCCTTGGTATTAGGTGGTCAGTCCCTCAACCTAGGTAGTAGGTGGTCAGTCCCTCAGCCTTGGTAGTAGGTGGTCAGTCCCTCAACCTAGGTAGTAGGTGGTCAGTCCCACAGCCTTGGTAGTAGGTGGTCAGTCCCTCAACCTAGGTAGTAGGTGGTCAGTCCCTCAACCTTGGTAGTAGGTGGTCAGTCCCTCAACCTAGGTAGTAGGTGGTCAGTCCCTCAACCTTGGTAGTAGGTGGTCAGTCCCTCAGCCTTGGTAGTAGGTGGTCAGTCCCTCAACCTAGGTAGTAGGTGGTCAGTCCCTCAGCCTTGGTAGTAGGTGGTCAGTCCCTCAGCCTTGGTAGTAGGTGGTCAGTCCCTCAGCCTTGGTAGTAGGTGGTCAGTCCCTCAGCCTTGGTAGTAGGTGGTCAGTCCCTCAGCCTTGGTAGTAGGTGGTCAGTCCCTCAGCCTTGGTAGTAGGTGGTCAGTCCCTCAACCTTGGTAGTAGGTGGTCAGTCCCTCAACCTAGGTAGTAGGTGGTCAGTCCCTCAGCCTTGGTAGTAGGTGGTCAGTCCCTCAACCTAGGTAGTAGGTGGTCAGTCCCTCAACCTAGGTAGTAGGTGGTCAGTCCCTCAGCCTTGGTAGTAGGTGGTCAGTCCCTCAACCTAGGTAGTAGGTGGTCAGTCCCTCAGCCTTGGTAGTAGGTGGTCAGTCCCTCAACCTAGGTAGTAGGTGGTCAGTCCCTCAGCCTTGGTAGTAGGTGGTCAGTCCCTCAGCCTAGGTAGTAGGTGGTCAGTCCCTCAGCCTAGGTAGTAGGTGGTCAGTTCCTCAGCCTAGGTAGTAGGTGGTCAGTCCCTCAGCCTAGGTAGTAGGTGGTCAGTCCCTCAGCCTAGGTAGTAGGTGGTCAGTTCCTCAGCCTAGGTAGTAGGTGGTCAGTTCCTCAGCCTAGGTAGTAGGTGGTCATTCCCTCAACCTAGGTAGTAGGTGGTCAGTCCCTCAGCCTAGGTAGTAGGTGGTCAGTCCCTCAGCCTAGGTAGTAGGTGGTCAGTCCCTCAGCCTTGGTAGTAGGTGGTCAGTCTCTCAGCCTTGGTAGTAGGTGGTCAGTCCCTCAGCCTAGGTAGTAGGTGGTCAGTTCCTCAGCCTTGGTAGTAGGTGATCAGTCCCTCAGCCTTGGTAGTAGGTGGTCAGTCCCTCAGCCTTGGTAGTAGGTGGTCAGTCCCTCAACCTAGGTAGTAGGTGGTCAGTCCCTCAGCCTTGGTAGTAGGTGGTCAGTCCCTCAGCCTTGGTAGTAGGTGGTCAGTCCCTCAGCCTTGGTAGTAGGTGGTCAGTCCCTCAACCTAGGTAGTAGGTGGTCAGTCCCTCAGCCTTGGTAGTAGGTGGTCAGTCCCTCAACCTAGGTAGTAGGTGGTCAGTCCCTCAACCTTGGTAGTAGGTGGTCAGTCCCTCAACCTAGGTAGTAGGTGGTCAGTCCCTCAACCTTGGTAGTAGGTGGTCAGTCCCTCAGCCTTGGTAGTAGGTGGTCAGTCCCTCAACCTAGGTAGTAGGTGGTCAGTCCCTCAGCCTTGGTAGTAGGTGGTCAGTCCCTCAGCCTTGGTAGTAGGTGGTCAGTCCCTCAGCCTTGGTAGTAGGTGGTCAGTCCCTCAGCCTTGGTAGTAGGTGGTCAGTCCCTCAGCCTTGGTATTAGGTGGTCAGTCCCTCAACCTAGGTAGTAGGTGGTCAGTCCCTCAGCCTTGGTAGTAGGTGGTCAGTCCCTCAACCTAGGTAGTAGGTGGTCAGTCCCTCAGCCTTGGTAGTAGGTGGTCAGTCCCTCAACCTAGGTAGTAGGTGGTCAGTCCCTCAACCTTGGTAGTAGGTGGTCAGTCCCTCAACCTAGGTAGTAGGTGGTCAGTCCCTCAACCTTGGTTGTAGGTGGTCAGTCCCTCAGCCTTGGTAGTAGGTGGTCAGTCCCTCAACCTAGGTAGTAGGTGGTCAGTCCCTCAGCCTTGGTAGTAGGTGGTCAGTCCCTCAGCCTTGGTAGTAGGTGGTCAGTCCCTCAGCCTTGGTAGTAGGTGGTCAGTCCCTCAGCCTTGGTAGTAGGTGGTCAGTCCCTCAGCCTTGGTAGTAGGTGGTCAGTCCCTCAGCCTTGGTAGTAGGTGGTCAGTCCCTCAACCTTGGTAGTAGGTGGTCAGTCCCTCAACCTAGGTAGTAGGTGGTCAGTCCCTCAGCCTTGGTAGTAGGTGGTCAGTCCCTCAACCTAGGTAGTAGGTGGTCAGTCCCTCAACCTAGGTAGTAGGTGGTCAGTCCCTCAGCCTTGGTAGTAGGTGGTCAGTCCCTCAACCTAGGTAGTAGGTGGTCAGTCCCTCAGCCTTGGTAGTAGGTGGTCAGTCCCTCAACCTAGGTAGTAGGTGGTCAGTCCCTCAGCCTAGGTAGTAGGTGGTCAGTCCCTCAGCCTAGGTAGTAGGTGGTCAGTCCCTCAGCCTAGGTAGTAGGTGGTCAGTTCCTCAGCCTAGGTAGTAGGTGGTCAGTCCCTCAGCCTAGGTAGTAGGTGGTCAGTCCCTCAGCCTAGGTAGTAGGTGGTCAGTTCCTCAGCCTAGGTAGTAGGTGGTCAGTTCCTCAGCCTAGGTAGTAGGTGGTCATTCCCTCAACCTAGGTAGTAGGTGGTCAGTCCCTCAGCCTAGGTAGTAGGTGGTCAGTCCCTCAGCCTAGGTAGTAGGTGGTCAGTCCCTCAGCCTTGGTAGTAGGTGGTCAGTCTCTCAGCCTTGGTAGTAGGTGGTCAGTCCCTCAGCCTAGGTAGTAGGTGGTCAGTTCCTCAGCCTTGGTAGTAGGTGGTCATTCCCTCAACCTAGGTAGTAGGTGGTCAGTCCCTCAGCCTAGGTAGTAGGTGGTCAGTCCCTCAGCCTAGGTAGTAGGTGATCAGTCCCTCAGCCTTGGTAGTAGGTGGTCAGTCCCTCAGCCTTGGTAGTAGGTGGTCAGTCCCTCAGCCTATGTAGTAGGTGGTCAGTCCCTCAACCTTGGTAGTAGGTGGTCAGTCCCTCAACCTAGGTAGTAGGTGGTCAGTCCCTCAGCCTTGGTAGTAGGTGGTCAGTCCCTCAACCTAGGTAGTAGGTGGTCAGTCCCTCAACCTAGGTAGTACGTGGTCAGTCCCTCAACCTTGGTAGTAGGTGGTCAGTCCCTCAACCTAGGTAGTATGTGGTCAGTCCCTCAGCCTTGGTAGTAGGTGGTCAGTCCCTCAACCTAGGTAGTAGGTGGTCAGTCCCTCAACCTTGGTAGTAGGTGGTCAGTCCCTCAACCTAGGTAGTAGGTGGTCAGTCCCTCAGCCTAGGTAGTAGGTGGTCAGTCCCTCAACCTAGGTAGTAGGTGGTCAGTCCCTCAACCTAGGTAGTAGGTGGTCAGTCCCTCAACCTTGGTAGTAGGTGGTCAGTCCCTCAACCTAGGTAGTAGGTGGTCAGTCCCTCAACCTTGGTAGTAGGTGGTCAGTCCCTCAACCTTGGTAGTAGGTGGTCAGTCCCTCAACCTTGGTAGTAGGTGGTCAGTCCCTCAACCTTGGTAGTAGGTGGTCAGTCCCTCAACCTTGGTAGTAGGTGGTCAGTCCCTCAACCTAGGTAGTAGGTGGTCAGTCCCTCAGCCTTGGTAGTAGGTGGTCAGTCCCTCAGCCTTGGTAGTAGGTGGTCAGTCCCTCAACCTTGGTAGTAGGTGGTCAGTCCCTCAACCTAGGTAGTAGGTGGTCAGTCCCTCAGCCTTGGTAGTAGGTGGTCAGTCCCTCAACCTAGGTAGTAGGTGGTCAGTCCCTCAACCTAGGTAGTAGGTGGTCAGTCCCTCAGCCTTGGTAGTAGGTGGTCAGTCCCTCAACCTAGGTAGTAGGTGGTCAGTCCCTCTGCCTTGGTAGTAGGTGGTCAGTCCCTCAACCTAGGTAGTAGGTGGTCAGTCCCTCAGCCTTGGTAGTAGGTGGTCAGTCCCTCAGCCTAGGTAGTAGGTGGTCAGTCCCTCAGCCTAGGTAGTAGGTGGTCAGTTCCTCAGCCTAGGTAGTAGGTGGTCAGTCCCTCAGCCTAGGTAGTAGGTGGTCAGTCCCTCAGCCTAGGTAGTAGGTGGTCAGTTCCTCAGCCTAGGTAGTAGGTGGTCAGTTCCTCAGCCTAGGTAGTAGGTGGTCATTCCCTCAACCTAGGTAGTAGGTGGTCAGTCCCTCAGCCTAGGTAGTAGGTGGTCAGTCCCTCAGCCTAGGTAGTAGGTGGTCAGTCCCTCAGCCTTGGTAGTAGGTGGTCAGTCTCTCAGCCTTGGTAGTAGGTGGTCAGTCCCTCAGCCTAGGTAGTAGGTGGTCAGTCCCTCAGCCTTGGTAGTAGGTGGTCATTCCCTCAACCTAGGTAGTAGGTGGTCAGTCCCTCAGCCTAGGTAGTAGGTGGTCAGTCCCTCAGCCTAGGTAGTAGGAGATCAGTCCCTCAGCCTTGGTAGTAGGTGGTCAGTCCGTCAGCCTTGGTAGTAGGCGGTCAGTCCCTCAGCCTAGGTAGTAGGTGGTCAGTCCCTTAACCTTGGTAGTAGGTGGTCAGTCCCTCAACCTAGGTAGTAGGTGGTCAGTCCCTCAACCTAGGTAGTACGTGGTCAGTCCCTCAACCTTGGTAGTAGGTGGTCAGTCCCTCAACCTAGGTAGTATGTGGTCAGTCCCTCAGCCTTGGTAGTAGGTGGTCAGTCCCTCAGCCTAGGTAGTAGGTGGTCAGTCCCTCAGCCTATGTAGTAGGTGGTCAGTCCCTCAACCTAGGTAGTAGGTGGTCAGTCCCTCAACCTTGGTAGTAGGTGGTCAGTCCCTCAACCTAGGTAGTAGGTGGTCAGTCCCTCAACCTTTGTAGTAGGTGGTCAGTCCCTCAACCTTGGTAGTAGGTGGTCAGTCCCTCACCCTTGGTAGTAGGTGGTCAGTCCCTCAGCCTTGGTAGTAGGTGGTCAGTCCCTCAGCCTTGGTAGTAGGTGGTCAGTCCCTCAACCTTGGTAGTAGGTGGTCAGTCCCTCAGCCTTGGTAGTAGGTGGTCAGTCCCTCAACCTAGGTAGTAGGTGGTCAGTCCCTCAACCTTGGTAGTAGGTGGTCAGTCCCTCAACCTTGGTAGTAGGTGGTCAGTCCCTCAACCTAGGTAGTAGGTTGTCAGTCCCTCAACCTAGGTAGTAGGTGATCAGTCCCTCAACCTAGGTAGTAGGTGGTCAGTCCCTCAACCTGGGTAGTAGGTGGTCAGTCCCTCAGCCTTGGTAGTAGGTGGTCAGTCCCTCAACCTAGGTAGTAGGTGGTCAGTCCCTCAACCTTGGTAGTAGGTGGTCAGTCCCTCAACCTAGGTAGTAGGTGGTCAGTCCCTCAACCTAGGTAGTAGGTGGTCAGTCCCTCAACCTGGGTAGTAGGTGGTCAGTCCCTCAGCCTTGGTAGTAGGTGGTCAGTCCCTCAACCTAGGTAGTAGGTGGTCAGTCCCTCAACCTTGGTAGTAGGTGGTCAGTCCCTCAACCTAGGTAGTAGGTGGTCAGTCCCTCAACCTAGGTAGTAGGTGGTCAGTCCCTCAACCTAGGTAGTAGGTGGTCAGTCCCTCAACCTAGGTAGTAGGTGGTCAGTCCCTCAGCCTTGGTAGTAGGTGGTCAGTCCCTCGGCCTTGGTAGTAGGTGGTCAGTCCCTCAACCTAGGTAGTAGGTGGTCAGTCCCTCAGCCTTGGTAGTAGTTGGTCAGTCCCTCAACCTAGGTAGTAGGTGGTCAGTCCCTCAACCTAGGTAGTAGGTGGTCAGTCCCTCAACCTAGGTAGTAGGTGGTCAGTCCCTCAACCTAGGTAGTAGGTGGTCAGTCCCTCATCCTTGGTAGTAGGTGGTCAGTCCCTCAACCTAGGTAGTAGGTGGTCAGTCCCTCAACCTTGGTAGTAGGTGGTCAGTCCCTCAACCTAGGTAGTAGGTGGTCAGTCCCTCAACCTTGGTAGTAGGTGGTCAGTCCCTCAACCTAGGTAGTAGGTGGTCAGTCCCTCAACCTTGGTAGTAGGTGGTCAGTCCCTCAACCTTGGTAGTAGGTGGTCAGTCCCTCAACCTTGGTAGTAGGTGGTCAGTCCCTCAGCCTTGGTAGTAGGTGGTCAGTCCCTCAACCTTGGTAGTAGGTGGTCAGTCCCTCAACCTAGGTAGTAGGTGGTCAGTCCCTCAGCCTTGGTAGTAGGTGGTCAGTCCCTCAACCTTGGTAGTAGGTGGTCAGTCCCTCAGCCTTGGTAGTAGGTGGTCAGTCCCTCAACCTTGGTAGTAGGTGGTCAGTCCCTCAACCTTGGTAGTAGGTGGTCAGTCCCTCAGCCTCGGTAGTAGGTGGTCAGTCCCTCAGCCTTGGTAGTAGGTGGTCAGTCCCTCAGCCTTGGTAGTAGGTGGTCAGTCCCTCAACCTTGGTAGTAGGTGGTCAGTCCCTCAGCCTTGGTAGTAGGTGGTCAGTCCCTCAACCTAGGTAGTAGGTGGTCAGTCCCTCAACCTAGGTAGTAGGTGGTCAGTCCCTCAACCTTGGTAGTAGGTGGTCAGTCCCTCAGCCTTGGTAGTAGGTGGTCAGTCCCTCAACCTTGGTAGTAGGTGGTCAGTCCCTCAACCTTGGTAGTAGGTGGTCAGTCCCTCAGCCTTGGTAGTAGGTGGTCAGTCCCTCAACCTTGGTAGTAGGTGGTCAGTCCCTCAACCTTGGTAGTAGGTGGTCAGTCCCTCAGCCTTGGTAGTAGGTGGTCAGTCCCTCAACCTTGGTAGTAGGTGGTCAGTCCCTCAACCTTGGTAGTAGGTGGTCAGTCCCTCAACCTTGGTAGTAGGTGGTCAGTCCCTCAACCTTGGTAGTAGGTGGTCAGTCCCTCAACCTTGGTAGTAGGTGGTCAGTCCCTCAACCTAGGTAGTAGGTGGTCAGTCCCTCAACCTTGGTAGTAGGTGGTCAGTCCCTCAACCTTGGTAGTAGGTGGTCAGTCCCTCAACCTTGGTAGTAGGTGGTCAGTCCCTCAACCTTGGTAGTAGGTGGTCAGTCCCTCAACCTTGGTAGTAGGTGGTCAGTCCCTCAACCTTGGTAGTAGGTGGTCAGTCCCTCAACCTTGGTAGTAGGTGGTCAGTCCCTCAACCTTGGTAGTAGGTGGTCAGTCCCTCAACCTAGGTAGTAGGTGGTCAGTCCCTCAGCCTAGGTAGTAGGTGGTCAGTCCCTCAACCTTGGTAGTAGGTGGTCAGTCCCTCAACCTTGGTAGTAGGTGGTCAGTCCCTCAGCCTTGGTAGTAGGTGGTCAGTCCCTCAACCTTGGTAGTAGGTGGTCAGTCCCTCAACCTAGGTAGTAGGTGGTCAGTCCCTCAGCCTTGGTAGTAGGTGGTCAGTCCCTCAGCCTTGGTAGTAGGTGGTCAGTCCCTCAGCCTTGGTAGTAGGTGGTCAGTCCCTCAACCTTGGTAGTAGGTGGTCAGTCCCTCAACCTTGGTAGTAGGTGGTCAGTCCCTCAGCCTTGGTAGTAGGTGGTCAGTCCCTCAGCCTTGGTAGTAGGTGGTCAGTCCCTCAGCCTTGGTAGTAGGTGGTCAGTCCCTCAACCTTGGTAGTAGGTGGTCAGTCCCTCAGCCTTGGTAGTAGGTGGTCAGTCCCTCAACCTAGGTAGTAGGTGGTCAGTCCCTCAACCTAGGTAGTAGGTGGTCAGTCCCTCAACCTTGGTAGTAGGTGGTCAGTCCCTCAGCCTTGGTAGTAGGTGGTCAGTCCCTCAACCTTGGTAGTAGGTGGTCAGTCCCTCAACCTTGGTAGTAGGTGGTCAGTCCCTCAGCCTTGGTAGTAGGTGGTCAGTCCCTCAACCTTGGTAGTAGGTGGTCAGTCCCTCAACCTTGGTAGTAGGTGGTCAGTCCCTCAGCCTTGGTAGTAGGTGGTCAGTCCCTCAACCTTGGTAGTAGGTGGTCAGTCCCTCAACCTTGGTAGTAGGTGGTCAGTCCCTCAACCTTGGTAGTAGGTGGTCAGTCCCTCAACCTTGGTAGTAGGTGGTCAGTCCCTCAACCTTGGTAGTAGGTGGTCAGTCCCTCAACCTTGGTAGTAGGTGGTCAGTCCCTCAACCTAGGTAGTAGGTGGTCAGTCCCTCAACCTTGGTAGTAGGTGGTCAGTCCCTCAACCTTGGTAGTAGGTGGTCAGTCCCTCAACCTTGGTAGTAGGTGGTCAGTCCCTCAACCTTGGTAGTAGGTGGTCAGTCCCTCAACCTTGGTAGTAGGTGGTCAGTCCCTCAACCTTGGTAGTAGGTGGTCAGTCCCTCAACCTTGGTAGTAGGTGGTCAGTCCCTCAACCTTGGTAGTAGGTGGTCAGTCCCTCAACCTAGGTAGTAGGTGGTCAGTCCCTCAGCCTAGGTAGTAGGTGGTCAGTCCCTCAACCTTGGTAGTAGGTGGTCAGTCCCTCAACCTTGGTAGTAGGTGGTCAGTCCCTCAACCTTGGTAGTAGGTGGTCAGTCCCTCAACCTTGGTAGTAGGTGGTCAGTCCCTCAACCTAGGTAGTAGGTGGTCAGTCCCTCAACCTTGGTAGTAGGTGGTCAGTCCCTCAACCTTGGTAGTAGGTGGTCAGTCCCTCAACCTTGGTAGTAGGTGGTCAGTCCCTCAGCCTAGGTAGTAGGTGGTCAGTCCCTCAACCTTGGTAGTAGGTGGTCAGTCCCTCAACCTAGGTAGTAGGTGGTCAGTCCCTCAGCCTAGGTAGTAGGTGGTCAGTCCCTCAACCTTGGTAGTAGGTGGTCAGTCTCTCAACCTTGGTAGTAGGTGGTCAGTCCCTCAACCTAGGTAGTAGGTGGTCAGTCCCTCAACCTTGGTAGTAGGTGGTCAGTCCCTCAACCTAGGTAGTAGGTGGTCAGTCCCTCAACCTTGGTAGTAGGTGGTCAGTCCCTCAACCTTGGTAGTAGGTGGTCAGTCCCTCAACCTAGGTAGTAGGTGGTCAGTCCCTCAACCTTGGTAGTAGGTGGTCAGTCCCTCAACCTTGGTAGTAGGTGGTCAGTCCCTCAACTTGGTAGTAGGTGGTCAGTCCCTCAACCTAGGTAGTAGGTGGTCAGTCCCTCAACCTTGGTAGTAGGTGCTCAGTCCCTCAACCTAGGTAGTAGGTGGTCAGTCCCTCAACCTTGGTAGTAGGTGGTCAGTCCCTCAACCTTGGTAGTAGGTGGTCAGTCCCTCAACCTTGGTAGTAGGTGGTCAGTCCCTCAACCTTGGTAGTAGGTGGTCAGTCCCTCAACCTTGGTAGTAGGTGGTCAGTCCCTCAACCTTGGTAGTAGGTGGTCAGTCCCTCAGCCTTGGTAGTAGGTGGTCAGTCCCTCAACCTTGGTAGTAGGTGGTCAGTCGCTCAACCTTGGTAGTAGGTGGTCAGTCCCTCAACCTAGGTAGTAGGTGGTCAGTCCCTCAACCTTGGTAGTAGGTGGTCAGTCCCTCAACCTAGGTAGTAGGTGGTCAGTCCCTCAACCTTGGTAGTAGGTGGTCAGTCCCTCAACCTAGGTAGTAGGTGGTCAGTCCCTCAACCTAGGTAGTAGGTGGTCAGTCCCTCAACCTTGGTAGTAGGTGGTCAGTCCCTCAACCTTGGTAGTAGGTGGTCAGTCCCTCAGCCTTGGTAGTAGGTGGTCAGTCCCTCAACCTTGGTAGTAGGTGGTCAGTCCCACAACCTTGGTAGTAGGTGGTCAGTCCCTCAACCTAGGTAGTAGGTGGTCAGTCCCTCAACCTTGGTAGTAGGTGGTCAGTCCCTCAACCTTGGTAGTAGGTGGTCAGTCCCTCAACCTTGGTAGTAGGTGGTCAGTCCCTCAACCTAGGTAGTAGGTGGTCAGTCCCTCAACCTAGGTAGTAGGTGGTCAGTCCCTCAACCTAGGTAGTAGGTGGTCAGTCCCTCAACCTTGGTAGTAGGTGGTCAGTCCCTCAACCTTGGTAGTAGGTGGTCAGTCCCTCAACCTTGGTAGTAGGTGGTCAGTCCCTCAACCTTGGTAGTAGGTGGTCAGTCCCTCAACCTAGGTAGTAGGTGGTCAGTCCCTCAACCTTGGTAGTAGGTGGTCAGTCCCTCAACCTAGGTAGTAGGTGGTCAGTCCCTCAACCTAGGTAGTAGGTGGTCAGTCCTTCAACCTTGGTAGTAGGTGGTCAGTCCCTCAACCTTGGTAGTAGGTGGTCAGTCCCTCAACCTAGGTAGTAGGTGGTCAGTCCCTCAACCTAGGTAGTAGGTGGTCAGTCCCTCAACCTAGGTACTAGGTGGTCAGTCCCTCAACCTTGGTAGTAGGTGGTCAGTCCCTCAACCTTGGTAGTAGGTGGTCAGTCCCTCAACCTAGGTAGTAGGTGGTCAGTCCCTCAACCTAGGTAGTAGGTGGTCAGTCCCTCAACCTTGGTAGTAGGTGGTCAGTCCCTCAACCTTGGTAGCAGGTGGTCAGTCCCTCAACCTTGGTAGTAGGTGGTCAGTCCCTCAACCTTGGTAGTAGGTGGTCAGTCCCTCAACCTAGGTAGTAGGTGGTCAGTCCCTCAACCTAGGTAGTAGGTGGTCAGTCCCTCAACCTAGGTAGTAGGTGGTCAGTCCCTCAACCTTGGTAGTAGGTGGTCAGTCCCTCAACCTTGGTAGTAGGTGGTCAGTCCCTCAACCTAGGTAGTAGGTGGTCAGTCCCTCAACCTAGGTAGTAGGTGGTCAGTCCCTCAACCTTGGTAGTAGGTGGTCAGTCCCTCAACCTTGGTAGCAGGTGGTCAGTCCCTCAACCTTGGTAGTAGGTGGTCAGTCCCTCAACCTTGGTAGTAGGTGGTCAGTCCCTCAACCTAGGTAGTAGGTGGTCAGTCCCTCAACCTTGGTAGCAGGTGGTCAGTCCCTCAACCTTGGTAGTAGGTGGTCAGTCCCTCAACCTAGGTAGTAGGTGGTCAGTCCCTCAACCTTGGTAGTAGGTGGTCAGTCCCTCAACCTTGGTAGTAGGTGGTCAGTCCCTCAACCTTGGTAGCAGGTGGTCAGTCCCTCAACCTTGGTAGTAGGTGGTCAGTCCCTCAACCTTGGTAGTAGGTGGTCAGTCCCTCAACCTAGGTAGTAGGTGGTCAGTCCCTCAACCTTGGTAGTAGGTGGTCAGTCCCTCAACCTAGGTAGTAGGTGGTCAGTCCCTCAACCTTGGTAGTAGGTGGTCAGTCCCTCAACCTTGGTAGTAGGTGGTCAGTCCCTCAACCTTGGTAGTAGGTGGTCAGTCCCTCAACCTAGGTAGTAGGTGGTCAGTCCCTCAACCTTGGTAGTAGGTGGTCAGTCCCTCAACCTAGGTAGTAGGTGGTCAGTCCCTCAACCTTCAGCAGACATACACAGACATTGTTGAATATGTCTTAACAAGTTAATTTACGTTAACAAGTTAATTAGGTTGAACAAGTTAACTACCTTAATTAACTTGGTGTTATGATAAACAGAGTTAATATTACCAGAGTTATATTTGTTGTTTAATAAACTTGTACATACTAAGGATGAATTTCAAGCTTTTCTGAACATAAGCTGGGCACTAAACTAAGCTCTGAGGAAGCTGACACTAAGCTGAGAGGCACTAGGAAGTAAGTACTGGGGAAGCTGACACTAAGCTGAGAGGCTCTGACAAGTAAATACTGAGGAAGCTGACACTAAGCTGAGAGGCTCTGACAAGTAAATACTGAGGAAGCTGACACTAAGCTGAGAGGCTCTGACAAGTAAATACTGAGGAAGCTGACACTAAGCTGAGAGGCTCTGACAATTAAATACTGAGGAAGCTGACACTAAGCTGAGAGGCTCTGACAAGTAAATACTGAGGAAGCTGACACTAAGCTGAGAGGCTCTGACAAGTAAATACTGAGGAAGCTGACACTAAGCTGAGAGGCTCTGACAAGTAAATACTGAGGAAGCTGACACTAAGCTGAGAGGCTCTGACAATTAAATACTGAGGAAGCTGACACTAAGCTGAGAGGCTCTGACAAGTAAATACTGAGGAAGCTGACACTAAGCTGAGAGGCTCTGACAATTAAATACTGAGGAAGCTGACACTAAGCTGAGAGGCTCTGACAAGTAAATACTGAGGAAGCTGACACTAAGCTGAGAGGCACTAACAAGTAAATACTGAGGAAGCTGACACTAAGCTGAGAGGCACTAGAAAGTACTGGGGTGGCTGACACTAAGCTGAGAGGCACTAACAACTAAATACTGAGGAAGCTGACACTAAGCTGAGAGGCACTAACAAGTAAATACTGAGGAAGCTGACACTAAGCTGAGTGGCACTAACAAGTAAATACTGAGGAAGCTGACACTAAGCTGAGTGGCACTAACAAGTAAATACTGAGGAAGCTGACACTAAGCTGAGTGGCACTAACAAGTAAATACTGAGGAAGCTGACACTAAGCTGAGTGGCACTAACAAGTAAATACTGAGGAAGCTGACACTAAGCTGAGAGGCACTAACAAGTAAATACTGAGGAAGCTGACACTAAGCTGAGAGGCACTAGAAAGTACTGGGGTGGCTGACACTAAGCTGAGAGGCACTAGAAAGTACTGGGGTGGCTGACACTAAGCTGAGAGGCACTAGAAAGTACCTAGGTGGCTGACACTAAGCTGAGAGGCACTAGAAAGTACTGGGGTGGCTGACACTAAGCTGAGAGGCACTAGAAAGTACTGGTGTGGCTGACACTAAGCCGAGAGGCACTAGAAAGTACTGGGGTGGCTGACACTAAGCCGAGAGGCACTAGAAAGTACTGGGGTGGCTGACACTAAGCTGAGAGGCACTAGAAAGTACTGGGGTGGCTGACACTAAGCTGAGAGGCACTAGAAAGTACTGGGGTGGCTGACACTAAGCTGAGAGGCACTAGAAAGTACTGGGGTGGCTGACACTAAGCTGAGAGGCACTAGAAAGTACTTGGGTTGCTGACACTAAGCCGAGAGGCACTAGAAAGTACTGGGGTGGCTGACACTAAGCTGAGAGGCACTAGAAAGTACTGGGGTGGCTGACACTAAGCTGAGAGGCACTAGAAAGTACTGGGGTGGCTGACACTAAGCTGAGAGGCACTAGAAAGTACTGGGGTGGCTGACACTAAGCTGAGAGGCACTAGAAA
Organism: Cherax quadricarinatus; assembly: GCF_038502225.1. Lineage (NCBI taxonomy): Eukaryota > Metazoa > Arthropoda > Malacostraca > Decapoda > Parastacidae > Cherax > Cherax quadricarinatus. The sequence continues at coordinate 70,398 of NW_027196588.1, read as the reverse complement.
GTACTGGGGTGGCTGACACTAAGCTGAGAGGCACTAGAAAGTACTGGGGTGGCTGACACTAAGCCGAGAGGCACTAGAAAGTTCTGGGATGGCTGACACTAAGCTGAGAGGCACTAGAAAGTACTGGGGTGGCTGACACTAAGTTGAGAGGCACTAGAAAGTACTGGGGTGGCTGACAGTAAGCTGAGAGGCACTAGAAAGTACTGGGGTGGCTGACACTAAGCTGAGAGGCACTAGAAAGTACTGGGGTGGCTGACACCAAGCTGAGATGCACTAGAAAGTACTGGGGTGGCTGACACTAAGCTGAGAGGCACTTAATTAGGCTGAATCACGGGATCTACACTTGGCAGTGCTGGGTGTAAGTGCTGTGTACTTACACCCAGCTCACAAGACTGCCATCCCCACGAGCCCCTTTGGGGCTGGGCAGATGGCAGACCAGAGGCCTACCTTCTCCCTACGAGCCCCGTGAGGGCGGGGACTGTGGCTAGGCCTGGGGACACTTGGTCCCAAAGATGAGCGGGCTCTGGTGGCCTGGTGGTTAACGCTCTCGCTTCACACTGTGAGGGCCTGGGTTCGATTCCCAGCCAGAGTAGAAACATTGGACGTGTTTCTTTCCACCTGTTGTCTATGTTCCCCATCAGTAAAATGGGTACCTGGGTGTTAGTCGACTGGTGTGGGTCGCATCCTGGGACACTGACCTAAGGAGGCCTGGTCACAGACCGGGCCGCGGGGGCGTTGACCCCCGGAACTCTCTCCAGGTAAACTCCAGGTACTTGTACCTCCTCCCATGGAAGACTTAGGTCTCGAGATACTCCCCAGATAGGGAGCCAAGACCGGGTCACCACTTCTTGGGAAAGACCCGGACCGGGAGAGTACCGGTGAATCAAGGGAAAACAAATGCTTACCTTGTACTCAAGGTGTGCTTGACAGTACACAGGTGCCTACACAATTGATGTACCTTGGATGGCAGTACACAGGTGCCTACACCTTTGATGTACAGTACATAGATGTACAGTACATAGATGTATACATCATTGATGAAAGTACACAGGTACATATACTATTTATGGCAGTACACAGGTATATACACCATTTATGACAGTACTCAGGTACATATACCGTTGATGATAGTACACAAGTACACACACCACTGATGGTGGTACACAGGTACACACACCACTGATGGCAGTACACATGTACACACACCACTGATGGCAGTACACAGGTACGTACATAACTGATGTCAGTACACAGGTACATGCACAACTTATGGCAGTACACATGTACACACACCACTGATGGCAGTACACAGGTACGCACACCACTGATGGCAGTACACAGGTACGCACACCACTGATGGCAGTATATAGGTACACAACTTATGGCAGTACACAGGTACACAAACCACTGATGGCAGTACACAGGTACACACACCACTGATGGCAGTACACAGGTACACACACCACTGATGGTGGTACACAGGTACACACACCACTGATGGTGGTACACAGGTACACACACCACTGATGGTGGTACACAGGTACACACACCACTGATGGCAGTACACAGGTACACACACCACTGATGGCAGTACACAGGTACACCACTGATGGCATTACACAGGTACACACACCACTGATGGCAGTACACAGGTACACACACCACTGATGGCAGTACACAGGTACACACACCACTGATGGCAGTACACATGTACACACACCACTGATGGCAGTACACGGGTACACACAACACTGATGGCAGTACACAGGTACACACAACACTGATGGCAGTACACAGGTATACACACCACTGATGGCAGTACACAGGTACACCACTGATGGCAGTACACAGGTACACACACCACTGATGGCAGTACACAGGTACACACACCACTGATGGCAGTACACAGGTACACCACTGATGGCAGTACACAGGTACACCACTGATGGCAGTACACAGGTATACACACCACTGATGGCAGTACACAGGTACACACACCACTGATGGCAGTACACATGTATACACACCACTGATGGCAGTACACAGGTACACACACCACTGATGGCAGTACACAGGTACACCACTGATGGCAGTACACAGGTACACACACCACTGATGGCAGTACACAGGTACACACACCACTGATGGCAGTACACAGGTACACACACCACTGATGGCAGTACACAGGTACACACACCACTGATGGCAGTACACAGGTACACACACCACTGATGGCAGTACACAGGTACACACACCACTGATGGCAGTACACAGGTACACACACCACTGATGGCAGTACACAGGTACATACACTTGAACTCTTAAAGTAACCTTGAATACATATCGTCAGGGGCCCGGAACTTGCTCTGTTTACATTATCTAGTTATTTCTTGGGTAGCTTTAGGTAGAGGTCGTTTTGATAAGGACCTGCCTCGTATGGGCCAGTAGACCTTCTGCAGTGTTCCTACATTCTTATAAAATCTTATTATAAGATAATCAAATCCCTCCTAAGTGTAATAATTTCTTCTGGGCTTGAATAATTATTGATTGCTGGAGTATCATTTATATAGTCTTCGGAAAGCCTCGGTCAGATGACCAGAAGTTCCAGTTGTGGGTCATCGTGTAACTAAGATCAGCGTCAGGAGACACTTGTCCTGTTTCATGACCAATCTTACCTAACCTAACTCCTGTGAAAAATGACTACCCTTCCTGGCCACCTTTGATTGTCACCCTTCCTGGCCACCCTTGATTGTCACCCTTGATTGTTACCCTTGATTGTTACCCTTCCTGGCTACCCTTACTGTCTAATCTTGCTAGTTACCCTTCCTGGCTACCCTTACTGTCTAATCTTGCTAGTTACCCTTCCTGGCTAACTTTCCTAGCTATCCTTCCCGGCTGCCCTTCCTGGCTACCCTTCCTGGCTACCCTTCCTGGCTACCCTTCCTGTTTCATAAAGTCTGCCTGCTCGCGTGATAAACACACTTCTCTCCCACTCTCTCATCTTGTGTTAAGTCTCCTATATTTCCATTCTCCTCAGTCTTAACAACACTCTAAGTTCTTTAGACAAAGTTTTTCATCAGACTTATACTCTTCGTGATCTTGTTCAGTCTTCTGTTACTGGTGTCTCCTGAGACTACTGTTTCCTGCTTCTCTTGTTCTCTCAAATACTTTGGAGGAACTGGCTGTTGTCTTTCTGACAGACTTGGAGAACACAGAAGAAATGTTGGCCCTGTGGGCACTAACAGCGCTTCCTTTGTTAGTGTTCACAGTCATGTTATAGACTGGTGATTCATGTTAGAGATCACAGTCATGTTATAGACTGGTGATTCATGTTAGAGATCGCAGTCATGTTATAGACTGGTGATTCATGTTAGAGATCGCAGTCATGTTATAGACTGGTGATTCATGTTAGAGATCACAGTCATGTTATAGACTGGTGATTCATGTTAGAGATCGTAGTCATCATATTAACTGGTTCTTTCATCATGTTAGAGAACACAGTCATCATATTAACTGGTTCTTTCATCATGTTAGAGAACACAGTCATCATATTAACTGGTTCTTTCATCATGTTAGAGAACACAGTCATCATATTAACTGGTTCTTTCATCATGTTAGAGAACACAGTCATCATATTAACTGGTTCTTTCATCATGTTAGAGAACACAGTCATCATATCAACTGGTTCTTTCATCATGTTAGAGAACACAGTCATCATATTAACTGGTTCTTTCATCATGTTAGAGAACACAGTCATCATATTAACTGGTTCTTTCATCATGTTAGAGAACACAGTCATCATATTAACTGGTTCTTTCATCATGTTAGAGAACACAGTCATCATATTAACTGGTTCTTTCATCATGTTAGAGAACACAGTCATCATATTAACTGGTTCTTTCATCATGTTAGAGGACACAGTCATCATATCAACTGGTTCTTTCATCATGTTAGAGGACACAGTCATCATATCAACTGGTTCTTTCATCATGTTAGAGAACACAGTCATCATATCAACTGGTTCTTTCATCATGTTAGAGAACACAGTCATCATATCAACTGGTTCTTTCATCATGTTAGAGAACACAGTCATCATATCAACTGGTTCTTTCATCATGTTAGAGAACACAGTCATCATATCAACTGGTCCTTACATCATGTTAGAGAACACAGTCATCATATCAACTGGTCCTTACATCATGTTAGAGAACACAGTCATCATATCAACTGGTCCTTCCATCATGTTAGAGAACACAGTCATCATATCAACTGGTCCTCTGCCAGAACTTCTTCTAGCCCTCACAGACGCCATCTTGTTGAAACGTCACTTATACACAACTTTCCTAATATAACTCTTAGTCCTGGTTTACCAGATGACTTCCTTTCCTCATTACATTGTTAAATGTTCCAAACTTGAGAACACTCGTGACGTGATCTGATTTTTATCTCCTTCTCTCGTTACCCCTTCTCCTTTTCTTTGCCTTTCCTGTCTTCTGTCTAGGTGGGTTCTGTCCTGCGGAGTTTTGTCCAGGGATTTTTGTCCTCTCTTGGGTCATTAGCTCTCCTGTAGTGATGCCCTGTTCCCTTGCTGCTACTACTGCTGCTGCTACTACTGCTGCTGCTACTACTACTACTGCTACTACTGCTGCTGCTGCAGCTGCTGCTGCTGCTGCTGCTGCTGCTACTACTACTACTACTACTACTACTACTACTAGTACTACTACTACTGCTACTATTATTATACTACTACTACTTCCTTATTGCCATCTCTACCACGTTTGCACTTCTACTGGAGAATTAGACACACGTACAATATCTGGTGTCTTGTAGACGTTTCTCCTGACTCACGAAATCGTAATGACACGATTGTAAACAAACCATACCACGGACGGGACTAGAACCTGCTGTCAGAGAGTCTCAAAACACATTATGGTTTCGTGAGTCATGTTGACGGCTTTGATGGGAACTTGAGCTAGAGTTCGTCACGGCCACACTAGCGGTAGATTCGTCTGTAAAAACTTGCATTTGTGGTCACAGTGGTGGCCTATGCTAACTTTTCTATGGTGTAGAAATACATTTGGTTGGATGAATCATATTGAAGCTAGCTGGTCCAGTGGCTAACGCAACGGTCTGGAGTTTTGTGACTCTCTGACCGCGGGTTCTAACCCCACCCGTGGTATGGTTTCGCATACCTGTGGCTTTATCAGTATAAATTCAAGGACGTAATGGGAAGACTGTAGAACCGTTACCTTTGATAAGTTTCGAGAGTCTTTCTACTCCCGGAGCCCAGCCGTAGACTAGGCTTGAACATTAAAATGGTATAAAATACCGACAGGTTGTTAGGTAAGACACATATGCAACAATTAGGTATCTTTATTATGAAACGTTTCGCCTACACAGTAGGTTTCTTCAGTCAAGTACAGAAAAGTTGATAGAAGCAGAAGATACTTGAAGACGATGTAATCAGTCCATCACCCTTAAAGTTTTGAGGTGGTCAGTCCCTCAGTCTGGAGAAGAGCATTGTTCCATAGTATGAAACAATATGGAGATGAAGTGACAGGATGGAGCTTTTTATAGCGCCAAGAGGTGAGACGTAGGCCACTAGGAGAGGTAAGAACTCAGATGTTGAGAGGTCAGGTCCCTCTCAAATCCAGCCGCTCTCACTAGTGGAGGTTGTCGAAGTTGATTGCAGGTCTGTACCAAGATACCCTTGTGTTGCAGTGTCTGACAGATTGAACATTAAAATGGTATAAAATACCGACAGGTTGTTAGGTAAGACACATATGCAACAGTTAGGTATCTTATTATGAAACGTTTCGCCTACACAGTAGGCTTCTTCGGTCAAGTACAGAAAAGTTGATAGAAGCTATAAAAAGCTCCATTCTGTCACTTCATCTCCATATTGTTTCATACTATGGAACAATGCTCTTCTCCAGACTGAGGGACTGACCACCTCAAAACTTTAAGGGTGATGGACTGATTACATCGTCTTCAAGTATCTTCTGCTTCTATCAACTTTTCTGTACTTGACTGAAGAAGCCTACTGTGTAGGCGAAACGTTTCATAATAAAGATACCTAACTGTTACATATGTGTCTTACCTAACAGACTAGGCTTGTCTGGTGCTAGCCTGGTCAACCAGGCTATTGCTGCTGGAGGCCTATTGCCCCACATATCCATCACAGACTGGTTGAACTGGTACAGAACACGAGATAATCAGTCCCTCGGTCTTGAGGTTGGTGATGAACAGTGTTCTTGAAATGTCTACAAATATATCTATATATTAGACATGTCTAAATTCTTCATGTTGTCGGTATTGTATACCATGGTATAAACCTTGGTAATAAATACCGACAAGTTGGTTTAGAAAGACACGTAAGCAAACACTATAACATATTTATTAGAAAACGTTTCGGTCCTGGGACCTTGATCACTTCTCAGAAGTGATCAAGGTCCCAGGACCGAAACGTTTTCTTATAAATATGTCATAGTGTTTGCTTACGTGTCTTTCTAAACCATTGTATACCATACATATACAACAGCACTATCTAGAAAGACGTAGAATTAGGGGGGATATGATTGAGGTGTATAAATGGAAGACGGGAATAAATAAAGGGGATGTAAATAGTGTGCTGAAAATATTTAGCCTAGACAGGACTCGCAGCAATGGTTTTAAGTTGGAAAAATTCAGATTCAGGAAGGATATAGGAAAGTACTGGTTTGGTAATAGAGTTGTGGATGAGTGGAACAAACTCCCAAGTACCGTTATAGAAGCTAAAACGTTGTGTAGTTTTAAAAATAGGTTAGATAAATACATGAGTGGGTGTGAGTTGGACCTGACTAGCTTGTGCTACAGGTCAGATGCAGTGCTCCTCCCTTAAGTGACGTGTCTGACCTCACTAGGTCAAGGTATTGGCTTAAGCCGGTGGGAGAATTGGACATGCCTCGCATAGGCCAGTAGGCCTGTTGCAGTGTTCTTTCTTATGTTTCTAACTTCTACTGCTGCTACTATTCACTACTACTACATTATTACCCCCTACGCCAATTCTACCTCTCCCGCCCCCCGTCCTCTCGTATATATATTGTGGTCCGTTCTCCTTCAGGCTGGACTCGCTTAGTATTCTGGCTGCTTCACATCATCCCCAGACCTCCTGAGAAGCTCATGAGTCACACTGGCACTCATACAGCGGCCAGAGTGCCAGGATTGGCTCAAATGGAGCAGAGCTTATGAGAGCCTCGTACCAGAGAGAACACTGACCCTGAGATACCAGGGACTGAACCCTGACTCCTGCTGCTAGCACACCCTAATCTGCACACAGAAATGCAAAAGACTTGGCAGGAAATGTAACATACCCCCAGTGAAAAGTAGGGGTGCCACTGGTACACTAAGAGAAAACACAATAAGTGTCCGGGGCCCAAGACTGTTCAAAAGCCTCCCATCAGCCATAAGGGGAATTGCCAATAGACCCCTGGTTGTCTTCAAGAGGGAGCTGGACAGATACCTAAAGTCAGTGCCGGATCAGCCAGGCTGTGGTTCGTAAATTGGACTACGTGTGGCCAGCAGTAACAGCCTGGTTGATGAGGCTCTGATTCACCGGGAGGCCTGATCGTGGACCGGGCCGCGGGGGCGTTGATCACCGGAACGCGCTTCAGGTCCAGGGACCTCTTTTACTCCATACGAGTTGTTTGTGGGTGGGGAGGTAACAAATGAGTGCTGAGAGGGACCCAAGACACCACTTGAACCCATGAACTGTTGTGTTACAGCTACTGGGCCTCTACGATCACTCATTCTTTGCTACGCCACTTGTGCTGAAGACACCGCGGCTTAATCATAGGTCTGCCCCCTGTCATAGAGCTGTATACGGTACTACACTGGACCAAAGGAAGACACACTGTGCCCCTGTCATAGAGCTGTATACGGTACTACACTGGGCCAAAGGAAGACAAACTGTGCCCCTGTCATAGAGCTGTATACGGTACTACACTGGACCAAAGGAAGACAAACTGTGCCCCTGTCATAGAGCTGTATACGGTACTACACTGGGCCAAAGGAAGACACACTGTGCCCCTGTCATAGAGCTGTATACGGTACATCACGTGTACAAACACCGACACTCCTTCAGGTGGCAGTGACGGGTCACCAGCTGGAAAAAGACAGGAGTCAGGACATCGTTCCTGGCTCCAACATTAGCACCATCACCTTCGCGCTTTTGTGACTAGCTACTGGTCCAGGTCGGACCGGAAGGTTGTCATAAGTTCCGTTCTCCTGTGTGTGCCTTATTTGTGTATTGTATGTTCATGTAAGGTCGCACTCTCCACTTGACTCACCGCCAACGCCAACAGTCTAATGAATCTTTCTATGCTCATCTGTCACCATTAAAATGGTATAAAATATTGTTCCAGACAACGGAACAATGCTCTTCTCCAGACTGAGGGACTGACCACCTCAAAACTTTAAGGGTGATGGACTGATTACATCGTCTTCAAGTCTCTTCTGCTTCTATCAACTTTTCTGTACTCGACTGAAGAAGCCTACTGTGTAGGCGAAACGTTTCATAATAAAGATACCTAACTGTTGCATATGTGTCTTACCTAACAATCTGTCACCAGGTTACTATGTTAGGAAGGTTCTTTGATGATAATAATAATAATAATAATAATGTTTATTTCTACCAGTAGATGGTTCAACTTATACATACCATAGCTGACACCAATGATATACTATATAGAAAGTTCCTGGTTATGTAGAGCATTTCCTGCAACTTAGGTCTGTTTTTCCCAGGATGCCACCCACACCAGTCCACTGTAGACTATTATAAAACGTATTAATAATCGTAGAGGAGCCCAGTCTTCCCGTCTGCCCACCTGCTGTGTCTGCTGGAATCTGAGACAGGCCTATGAGGGACGGCCTATGTGCGGGGGGGGTCACATGACCAGGGGGCCTATGAATTTTTCTAGGCAATGTATATGTATACAAGTAATGCTGTTGTTAGTCGAATATTGCTGGACCCAACACCAACAGTCTACAGAATCAAATTCTCGCCTCTTGTTCACTTTCTTCTAAAGAATTATATGTACCAGAGTCCCTCAGAGGACTCACTGGAAGGCAGCTGAGAAGGATGACTCACTGGAAGGCAGCTGAGAAGGATGACTCACTGGAAGGCAGCTGAGAAGGATGACTCACTGGAAGGCAGCTGAGAAGGATGACTCACTGGAAGGCAGCTGAGAAGGATGACTCACTGGAAGGCAGCTGAGAAGGATGACTCATTGGAAGGCAGCTGAGAAGGATGACTCGCTGGAAGGCAGCTGAGAAGGATGACTCGCTGGAAGGCAGCTGAGAAGGATGACTCGCTGGAAGGCAGCTGAGAAGGATGACTCGCTGGAAGGCAGCTGAGAAGGATGACTCGCTGGAAGGCAGCTGAGAAGGATGACTCACTGGAAGGCAGCTGAGAAGGATGACTCGCTAGAAGGCAGCTGAGAAGGATGACTCGCTGGAAGGCAGCTGAGAAGGATGACTCATTGGAAGGCAGCTGAGAAGGATGACTCGCTGGAAGGCAGCTGAGAAGGATGACTCGCTGGAAGGCAGCTGAGAAAGATGCATTCTATTATCTACCTGGAAAATACTACAGAGATTAACGCACCAAAATTACTGCCTAAATGAACAAAGACCCTCCCCCCCGGCCCTGCCCTCCAGAACCTCCCCCCCCGGCCCTGCCCTCCAGAACCTCCCCCCCCGGCCCTGCCCTCCAGAACCTCCCCCCCCGGCCCTGCCCTCCAGAACCTCCCCCCCCGGCCCTGCCCTCCAGAACCTCCCCCCCCGGCCCTGCCCTCCAGGACCTCTCCGGCCCTGCCCTCCAGAACCTCCCCCCCCGGCCCTGCCCTCCAGAACCTCCCCCCCCCCCTGCCCTCCAGAACCTCTCCAGAACCTCTGCCCTCCAGAACCTCCCCCCCCGCCCTCCAGAACCTCTGCCCTCCAGAACCTCCCCCCAGGCCCAGGAACCTCTGCCCTCCAGAACCTCCCCCCCCGGGCCCTCCAGAACCTCTGCCCTCCAGAACCTCCCCCCCGGCCCTGCCCTCCAGAACCTCCCCCCCCGGCCCTGCCCTCCAGAACCTCCCCCCCGGCCCTGCCCTCCAGAACCTCCCCCCCGGCCCTGCCCTCCAGAACCTCCCCCCCGGCCCTACCCTCCAGAACCTCCCCCCCGGCCCTGCCCTCCAGAACCTCCCCCCTCGGCCCTGCCCTCCAGAACCTCCCCGCCGGCCCTGCCCTCCAGAACCTCCCCCCCGGCCCTGCCCTCCAGAACCTCCCCCCCGGCCCTGCCCTCCAGAACCTCCCCCCCGGCCCTGCCCTCCAGACCCTCCCCCCGGCCCTGCCCTCCAGAACCTCCCCCCCCGGCCCTGCCCTCCAGAACCTCCCCCCCGGCCCTGCCCTCCAGAACCTCCCCCCAGCCCTGCCCTCCAGAACCTCCCCCCCGGCTCTGCCCTCCAGAACCTCCCCCCCGGCCCTGCCCTCCAGAACCTCCCCCCGGCCCTACCCTCCAGAACCTCCCCCCCCGGCTCTGCCCTCCAGAACCTCCCCCCCGGCTCTGCCCTCCAGAACCTCCCCCCCGGCCCAGCCCTCCAGAACCTCCCCCCCCGGCCCAGCCCACCAGAACCTCCCCCCCGGCCCTGCCCTCCAGAACCTCCCCCCCGGCCCTGCCCTCCAGAACCTCCCCCCAGGCCCAGCCCTCCAGAACCTCCCCCCCCGGCCCTGCCCTCCAGAACCTCCCCCCCGGCCCTGCCCTCCAGAACCTCCCCCCCGGCCCTGCCCTCCAGAACCTCCCCCCCCGGCCCTGCCCTCCAGAACCTCCCCCCCGGCCCTGCCCTCCAGAACCTCCCCCCCGGCCCTGCCCTCCAGAACCTCCCCCCCGGCCCTGCCCTCCAGAACCTCCCCCCCTCGGCCCTGCCCTCCAGAACCTCCCCCCCGGCCCTGCCCTCCAGAACCTCCCCCCCGGCCCTGCCCTCCAGAACCTCCCCCCCGGCCCTGCCCTCCAGAACCTCCCCCCCGGCCCTGCCCTCCAGACCCTCCCCCCGGCCCTGCCCTCCAGAACCTCCCCCCCGGCCCTGCCCTCCAGAACCTCCCCCCCGGCCCTGCCCTCCAGAACCTCCCCCCAGCCCTGCCCTCCAGAACCTCCCCCCCGGCCCTGCCCTCCAGAACCTCCCCCCCCCGGCCCTGCCCTCCAGAACCTCCCCCCGGCCCTGCCCTCCAGAACCTCCCCCCCGGCCCTGCCCTCCAGAACCTCCCCCCCGGCCCTGCCCTCCAGAACCTCTCCCCCCCGGCCCTGCCCTCCAGAACCTCCCCCCGGCCCTGCCCTCCAGAACCTCCCCCCGGCCCTGCCCTCCAGAACCTCCCCCCCCCGGCCCTGCCCTCCAGAACCTCCCCCCGGCCCTGCCCTCCAGAACCTCCCCCCCCCGGCCCTGCCATCCAGAACCTCCCCCCGGCCCTGCCCTCCAGAACCTCCCCCCCCGGCCCTGCCCTCCAGAACCTCCCCCCAGCCCTGCCCTCCAGAACTTCCCCCCCGGCCCTGCCCTCCAGAACCTCCCCCCCGGCCCTGCCCTCCAGAACCTCCCCCCGGCCCTGCCCTCCAGAACCTCCCCCCCCGGCCCTGCCCTCCAGAACCTCCCCCCAGGCCCTGCCCTCCAGAACCTCCCCCCAGGCCCTGCCCTCCAGAACCTCTCCCCCCCGGCCCTGCCCTCCAGAACCTTCCCCCGGCCCTGCACTCCAGAACCTCCCCCCCCCGGCCCTGCCCTCCAGAACCTCCCCCCGGCCCTGCCCTCCAGAACCTCCCCCCGGCCCTGACCTCCAGAACCTCCCCCCCGGGCCATGCCCTCCAGAACCTCCCCCCCGGGCCCTGCCCTCCAGAACCTCCCCCCGGCCCTGCCCTCCAGAACCTCCCCCCGGCCCTGCCCTCCAGAACCTCCCCCCCGGGCCCTGCCCTCCAGAACCTCCCCCCCGGCCCTGCCCTCCAGAAACTTCCCCCCCGGCCCTGCCCTCCAGAACCTCCCCCCCGGCCCTGCCCTCCAGAACCTCCCCTCCGGCCCTGCCCTCCAGAACCTCCCCCCGGCCCTGCCCTCCAGAACCTCCCCCCCCGGCCCTGCCCTCCAGAACCTCCCCCCAGCCCTGCCCTCCAGAACCTCCCCCCCGCCCTGCCCTCCAGAACCACCCCCCCGGCCCTGCCCTCCAGAACCTCCCCCCGGCCCTGCCCTCCAGATCCTCCCCCCCGGCCCTGCCCTCCAGAACCTCCCCCCAGGCCCTGCCCTCCAGAACCTCTCCCCCCGGCCCTGCACTCCAGAACCTCCCCCCCCGGCCCTGCCCTCCAGAACCTCCCCCCGGCCCTGCCCTCCAGAACCTCCCCCCCCGGCCCTGCCCTCCAGAACCTCCCCCCGGCCCTGCCCTCCAGAACCTCCCCCCCGGCACTGCCCTCCAGAACCTCCCCCCCCGGCCCTGCCCTCCAGAACCTCCCCCCGGCCCTGCCCTCCAGAGCCTCCCCCCCGGCCCTGCCCTCCAGAACCTCCCCCCCGGCCCTGCCCTCCAGAACCTCCCCCCCGGCCCTGCCCTCCAGAACCTCCCCCCCGGCCCTGCCCTCCAGAAACTCCCCTCCGGCCCTGCCCTCCAGAACCTCCCCCCCGGCCCTGCCCTCCAGAACCTCCCCCCGGCCCTGCCCTCCAGAACCTCCCCCCCCCGGCCCTGCCCTCCAGAACCTCCCCCACAGCCCTGCCCTACAGAACCTCCCCCCCGGCCCTGCCCTCCAGAACCTTCCCCCCGGCCCTGCCCTCCAGAACCTCCCCCCCGGCCCTGCCCTCCAGAACCTCCCTTCCCCGGCCCTGCCCTCCAGAACCTCCCCCCCAGCCCTGCCCTCCAGAACCTCCCCCCCGGCCCTGCCTTCCAGAACCTCCCCCCCGGCCCTGCCCTCCAGAACCTCCCCCCCCGGCCCTGCCCTCCAGAACCTCCCCCCCGGCCCTGCCCTCCAGAACCTCCCCCCCGGCCCTGCCCTCCAGAACCTCCCCCCGGCCCTGCCCTCCAGAACCTCCCCCCCCGGCCCTGCCCTCCAGAACCTCCCCCCGGCCCTGCCCTCCAGAACCTCCCCCCCGGCCCTGCCCTCCAGAACCTCCCCCCCGGCCCTGCCCTCCAGAACCTCCTCCCGGCCCTGCCCTCCAGAACCTCCCCCCCGGCCCTGCCCTCCAGAACCTCCCCCCCGGCCCTGCCCTCCAGAACCTCCCCCCCCGGCCCTGCCCTCCAGAACCTCCCCCCCGGCCCTGCCCTCCAGAACCTCCCCCCCCGGCTCTGCCCTCCCGAACCTCCCCCCGGCCCTGCCCTCCAGAACCTCCCCCCCGGCCCTGCCCTCCAGAACCTCCCCCCCCGGCCCTGCCCTCCAGAACCTCCCCCCCCGGCCCTGCCCTCCAGAACCTCCCCCCCGGCTCTTCCCTCCAGAACCTCCCCCCCCGGCTCTGCCCTCCAGAACCTCCCCACCGGCCCTACCCTCCAGAAGATCTACAAAAACACTACAAAAACACTACAAAAATACTACAAAAACACTAAAAGAAACAGTGAAAGGAGAAGTGTAATAAGAGGACTGAATTATGTAAGTGGTCGTATTAGAGAGGCAAATGCAGTATTTATAGCACTCACAGAAACAAACCGGGATGCTGGTGAGACTGAAGTTTGGGTATAACACTATAATACATATTGATGTTAGGTGATACAAAACACACCTCTATATCACCTTTGTAAACGACAAAAGTTGTAAATTCTGGCATTTGTAATGTAAACAGGCGAGTACCCAGGGCACAGTCCTGCCACCACACCTGTTTCTCACTCCCATAATAGATACAGATAAAAGTACCAAGTACAGTTTTGTATCACCTTAGTAAACGACACACACAGTATCATGAAGGTCACAAAGACTGTAAGATGTAAACAAAGTCTTGAGTAGACAGTAGACATTTACTTGATGTTTAGTGGAGATAAATTACAACTCGAAGATATGGGAAAAATGCGGAACTCAAAAGGGGAAATGTTATGCTTAACAGAAGAAGGTCACATCATGGGACGAAAATAACGTGTACAAACACAAGGGTATAATAGTGTCAGGTGTCTTAAGTTTTAAAGAAAAAGACACACACACACACACACACACACACACACACACACACACACACACAGATATTGTGTGAGCCATTAACAAAGATCTTCAACACATCATTTGAAACTGGGCAACTCCCTGAGGTATGGAAGATGGCAAATGTAGTCCCAATTTTTAAAAAGGGAGACAGACATGAGGCACTAAACTACAAACCTGTATCACTAACGTGTATAGTATGCAAGGTCATGGAGAAGATCATCAGGAGGAGAGTGGTGGGGCACCTGGAAAGAAACAAGTGTATAATTGACAACCAGCACGGTTTCAGGGAAGGAAAATCCTGTGTCACAAACCTACTAGAGTTTTATGACAAGGTGACAGAAGTAAGACAAGAGAGAGAGGGGTGGATCGACTGCATGTTTTTGGACTGCAAGAAGGCCTTCGACACAGTTCCTCACAAGAGGTTACTGCAAAAGCTAGAGGATCAGGCACACATAACAGGAAAGGCACTGCAATGGATCAGAGAATACCTGACAGGGAGGAAACAACGAGTCATGGTACGCGACGAGGTGTCAGAGTGGGCGCCTGTGACAAGCGGGGTTCCACAGGGGTCAGTCCTAGGACCTGTGCTGTTCTTGGTATATGTGAACGACATAACGGAAGGGATAGACTCAGAAGTGTCCTTGTTTGCAGATGATGTGAAGTTAATGAGAAGAATCAAATCGGACGAGGATCAGGCAGGACTACAAAGAGACCTGGACAGGCTACAAGCCTGGTCCAGCAACTGGCTCCTTGAATTTAACCCTGCCAAATGCAAAGTCATGAAGATTGGGGAAGGGCAAAGAAGACCGCAGACACAATATAGTTTAGATGGCCAAAGACTGCAAACCTCACTCAAGGAAAAAGATCTGGGGGTGAGTATAACACCGAGCATATCTCCTGAGGCGCACATCAATCAGATAACTGCTGCAGCATACGGGCGCCTGGCAAACCTACGGATAGCGTTCCGATACCTCAGTAAGGATTCGTTCAAGACTCTGTATACCATTTACGTCAGGCCCATACTGGAGTATGCAGCACCAGTTTGGAATCCACACCTAGTCAAGCACGTCAAGAAATTAGAGAAAGTGCAAAGGTTTGCAACAAGACTAGTCCCAGAGCTACGGGGATTGTCCTACGAAGAAAGGTTGAGGGAAATCGGCCTGACGACACTGGAGGACAGGAGGGTCAGGGGAGACATGATAACGACATATAAAATACTGCGCGGAATAGACAAGGTGGA
>NW_027196588.1:0-50000 GCF_038502225.1 Cherax quadricarinatus | reverse complement strand
TGGGCTTGATGGCTCCTTGTACCCCGGTTATTGTGGGCTTGATGGCTCCTTGTACCACGGTTGTGCTCTTGATGGCTCCTTGTACCACGGTTATTGTGGGGTTGATGGCTCCTTGTACCACGGTTATTGTGGGTTGATGGCTCCTTGTACCACGGTTATTGTGGGGTTGATGGCTCCTTGTACCACGGTTGTGGGCTTGATGGCTCCTTGTACCACGGTTATTGTGGGGTTGATGGCTCCTTGTACCACGGTTATTGTGGGGTTGATGGCTCCTTGTACCACGGTTACTGTGGGGTTGATGGCTCCTTGTACCACGGTTATTGTGGGGTTGATGGCTCCTTGTACCACGGTTATTGTGGGCTTGATGGCTCCTTGTACCACGGTTTTTGTGGGCTTGATGGCTCCTTGTACCACGGTTATTGTGAGGTTGATGGCTCCTTGTACCACGGTTATTGTAGGCTTGATGGCTCCTTGTACCACGGTTATTGTGGGCTTGATGGCTCCTTGTACCACGGTTATTGTGGGCTTGATGGCTCCTTGTACCACGGTTATTGTGGGCTTGATGGCTCCTTGTACCACGGTTTTTGTGGGCTTGATGGCTCCTTGTACCACGGTTATTGTGGGGTTGATGGCTCCTTGTACCACGGTTGTGGGCTTGATGGCTCCTTGTACCACGGTTATTGTGGGCTTGATGGCTCCTTGTACCACGGTTATTGTTGGCTTGATGGCTCCTTGTACCACGGTTATTGTGGGCTTGATGGCTCCTTGTACCACGGTTATTGTGGGCTTGATGGCTCCTTGTACCACGGTTATTGTGGGGTTGATGGCTCCTTGTACCACGGTTATTGTGGGCTTGATGGCTCCTTGTACCACGGTTATTGTGGATTTGATGGCTCCTTGTACCACGGTTATTGTGAGGTTGATGGCTCCTTGTACCACGGTTATTGTGAGGTTGATGGCTCCTTGTACCACGGTTATTGTGAGGTTGATGGCTCCTTGTACCACGGTTGTGGGGTTGATGGCTCCTTGTACCACGGTTGTGGGGTTGATGGCTCCTTGTACCACGGTTATTGTGAGGTTGATGGCTACTTGTACCACGGTTGTGGGGTTGATGGCTCCTTGTACCACGGTTGTGAGGTTGATGGCTCCTTGTACCACGGTTATTGTGAGGTTGATGGCTCCTTGTACCACGGTTGTGGTGTTGATGGCTCCTTGTACCACGGTTGTGGGGTTGATGGCTCCTTGTACCACGGTTATTGTGAGGTTGATGGCTCCTTGTACCACGGTTGTGGGGTTGATGGCTCCTTGTACCACGGTTGTGGGGTTGATGGCTCCTTGTACCACGGTTATTGTGAGGTTGATGGCTCCTTGTACCACGGTTATTGTGAGGTTGATGGCTCCTTGTACCACGGTTATTGTGAGGTTGATGGCTCCTTGTACCACGGTTGTGGGGTTGATGGCTCCTTGTACCACGGTTATTGTGAGGTTGATGGCTCCTTGTACCACGGTTGTGGCTTTGATGGCTCCTTGTACCACGGTTGTGGGGTTGATGGCTCCTTGTACCACGGTTGTGGCTTTGATGGCTCCTTGTACAACGGTTGTGGGGTTGATGGCTCCTTGTACCACGGTTGTGGCTTTGATGGCTCCTTGTACCACGGTTGTGGCTTTGATGGCTCCTTGTACCACGGTTGTGGGGTTGATGGCTCCTGTGTTAAATCACGTTACCTAATTTCTAATTTCACAGCAGATGGGCGTGATAATGTGTTGTGTTAAGACGGAGAACCAAGGAAGGTAGAACTCACGGCCGATCTTCCTTCTAACTTACCTCACAAATCTTACAATATTACACCTAACTTCTGCCACAGTTAAGATACTTATTATCTTACAAGATATTAACGCAGTAATACACATTTTCAGACCATGTTATATATATATATATATATATATTTATATATATATATATATATATATATATATATATATATATATATATATATATATATATATATATATATAATGTCGTGCCGAATAGGTAAAATTGATTAATTATCAAGAACTCAATTATAATTAAGTTTTTCAAAAATTTTCTCTTATACGTTAAATGATATATTTTTTTCATTAATGTTAATGTAAACATTAATAATTTTGTACCAAAAGAACCTTAGAAAACTTGCCTGACCTTATTATAACAAGCGATATTTAATTTAGTCTAATCCAACTAAATATATTTTAGATAAGTTTACAATAATTTAATAATAAATATATTGAAATATATTTTTTTCGTTAAGTTCACAATGATTTTTGTTAAATTATTACATACACAAATTTTCACTTGTCTTATTCGGCAAGAAGACCGTTGCTATTTAAGACAAAATCGCAAGTTTTACCTATTCTGCACGACATATATATATATATATATATATATATATATATATATATATATATATATATATATATATATATATATATGTAGAGAGAATGGAGCGAAACAGAATGACTTCAAGAGTGTATCAGTCTGTAGTGGAAGGAAGGCGGGGTAGGGGTCGGCCTAGGAAGAGTTGGAGGGAGGGGGTAAAGGAGGTTTTGTGTGCGAGGGGCTTGGACTTCCAGCAGGCATGCGTGAGCGTGTTTGATAGGAGTGAATGGAGACAAATGGTTTTTAATACTTGACGTGCTGTTGGAGTGTGAGCAAAGTAACATTTATGAAGGGATTCAGGGAAACCGGCAGGCCGGACTTGAGTCCTGGAGATGGGAAGTACAGTGCCTGCACTCTGAAGGAGGGGTGTTAATGTTGCAGTTTAAAAACTGTAGTGTAAAGCACCCTTCTGGCAAGACAGTGATGGAGTGAATGATGGTGAAAGTTTTTCTTTTTCGGGCCACCCTGCCTTGGTGGGAATCGGCCAGTGTGATAATAAAAAAAATATATATATATATATATATATATATATATTATATATATATATATATATATAAATGCCAGTTTTAAATTAAACCATCGCTCAAAACACAGGTGGGTTTATTTCACAAATACTTGTCCAATAAATCTTAGTCAAGCAGAAGTCAGAGAAGAGCTAACTTTAAGGCCCTGGACGCGGGGGCGTTGACCCCCCCGGAACCTGCTCCACGTATACTCCAGGTATACTCCAGGTATACCCACTGTGTTCTTCTATTCTCTGTATTGGTTTAATGAAGACATTGGTACACAAGTGTGTTTTTCACATGACATAACTAGGCCATTTTTCACCTGTAAGTTCGTTATGGCGCCATTTTGGCAGTCATTGGCTTCTTCATATCATTCTAGAGGTTATTTAAGTGTTGAGTCATATTATCGAGGTTGCCCTTTTCAACCTGTTTCCTAACCTCTGACCCAACTCTTGGCCATCACTTTTTTCCACTAGTGGGCCCCACCCACGGTGATCATGTCTTCAACTGCTGCACCTTATCTTACGTAAGTGACCATTTTCCTGCCTATGCTTCAGAGTCGTCAAGACAGCGGTGGTGAACACCTTCAGGTAGGCTGGGGGACTGATTACCTCGTTTTCCTCAGTCTCCAGTTTCAACACCGGCGTTAGTTACACTTTCGTACCTCGCTAGTCTCAGTCCCAGATCAGGCCTGGTTGATAGCCTGATCAACCAGGCTGTTGGTACTAGCAGCACACAGTTCAACATATCCACCACACACTGCTTGATCACTAAGAAATGGAGCTCAGGTTCCGTCTTGAGGACGGGGGTAATTTCCCTTATATATGAAGGAAGGGAGGATGTTGAAAAGTCGTGGCCCCATTACACTTATTGAGTTACACAACTGAGGGACTGACCTCCTCAAATTCTATTTCTCCAAGGTTGATGGACTGATTACATCAACTTTACCTCACTACTGCCTCTGTATTTGACTGAAGAGGCCTGCTCTGGAGGCGAAACGTTTCGCCAGTAAAGAAACCCAACTGTTGCACATAATAATAATAATAATAATAATAATAATAATAATAATAATAATCTTTATTTACTACCAGTACATGTACAAGGTATACAAGTACATGTACAAGGTATACAAGTACATGTACAAGGTATACAAGTACATGTACAAGGTATACAAGTACATGTACAAGGTATACAAGTACATGTACAAGGTATACAAGTACATGTACAAGGTATACAAGTACATGTACAAGGTATACAAGTACATGTACAAGGTATACAAGTACATGTACAAGGTATACAAGTACATGTACAAGGTATACAAGTACATGTACAAGGTATACAAGTACATGTACAAGGTATACAAGTACATGTACAAGGTATACAAGTACATGTACAAGGTATACAAGTACATGTACAAGGTATACAAGTACATGTACAAGGTATACAGATCATAGCTGACATCAGTGACATACTACTATATAGAAAGCCGCTTGTTATGCTGAGCATTTCCCGCAAATTAGGTCAGTTTTGTCCCAGGATGTGACCCACACCAGTCCACTAACACCCAGGATGTGACCCATACCAGTCCACTAACACCCAGGATGTGACCCACACCAGTCCACTAACACCCAGGATGTGACCCACACCAGTCCACTAACACCCAGGATGTGACCCACACCAGTCCACTAACACCCAGGATGTGACCCACACCAGTCCACTAACACCCAGGATGTGACCCACACCAGTCGACTAACACCCAGGTACCCATTTTACTGATGGGGAACATAGACAACAGGTGGAAAGAAACACGTCCAATGTTTCTACTCTGGCTGGGAATCGAACCCAGGCCCTCACCGTGTGAAGCCAGAGCGTTAACCACCAGGCCACCAGAGTGGTAACTTTAAGCCAGTCAGTGGTTTCTTGGGTCCTCATCTTCCAGATCAACCAGGCTGTGATGGATATGTGGGGCAGCTGGCCTCCAGCAGCAGCCTGGTTGACCAGGCAGGAATCAGACGAGCCTGGCCCGTGGCCGGGCTCAGAGAGTAGAGAAACTCTCAAAACTCTTCAAAGGCATATCAAAGGGGCGAAACGTTTTCGTAATAAACCTACCCAACACCTTCATTTATTTCAGCTATTGAATAAGAGCGTAAGAATCAGTGAAGTGTGTCTCCTGGCTCATGCTAGGTCTACCTGGAGGATGTTCCGGGGGCAGCGCCCCTGTGGCCCGGTCCATTACCAGGTTTCATCAGCCAGCCTCTTACTGCTG
This sequence comes from Cherax quadricarinatus, assembly GCF_038502225.1. NCBI lineage: Eukaryota > Metazoa > Arthropoda > Malacostraca > Decapoda > Parastacidae > Cherax > Cherax quadricarinatus. Next base: position 44,812 of record NW_027196588.1, on the reverse strand, counting down.
GCCTTCATGTAGTCCAACGTAGGAGCCACAGCCCAGCTGGTCGGATACTAACTTAAGGTGTTTGTCCAGCTCCCTCTTGAAGGCAGCCAGGGGGGTCTTGAAGGCAGCTAGGGGGTCTTGAAGGCAGCTAGGGGGTCTTGAAGGCAGCCAGGGGGGTCTTGAAGGCAGCGAGGGGGTCTTGAAGGCAGCGAGGGGGTCTTGAAGGCAGCCAGGGGGGTCTTGAAGGCAGCCAGGGGGTCTTGAAGGCAGCCAGGGGGGTCTTGAAGGCAGCCAGGGGGTCTTGAAGGCAGCCAGGGGGGACTTGAAGGCAGCCAGGGGGTCTTGAAGGCAGCCAGGGGGTCTTGAAGGCAGCCAGGGCGTCTTGCAGGCAGCCAGGGGGGTCTTGCAGGAAGCCAGGGCGTCTTGCAGGCAGCCAGGGGGTCTTGCAGGCAGCCAGGGGGTCTTGAAGGCAGCCAGGGGGTCTTGAAGGCAGCCAGGGCGTCTTGCAGGCAGCCAGGGGGGTCTTGCAGGAAGCCAGGGCGTCTTGCAGGCAGCCAGGGGGTCTTGCAGGCAGCCAGGGGGTCTTGAAGGCAGCCAGGGGGTCTTGAAGGAAGCCAGGGGGTCTTGAAGGCAGCCAGGGCGTCTTGCAGGCAGCCAGGGGGTCATGAAGGCAGCCAGGGGGTCTTGAAGAAGCCAGGGGGTCTTGAAGGCAGCCAGGGGGTCTTGAAGGCAGCCAGGGGGTCTTGAAGGCAGCCAGGGGGTCTTGAAGGCAGCCAGGGGGGGTCTTGAAGGCAGCCAGGGGGTCTTGAAGGCAGCCAGGGGGTCTTGAAGGCAGCCAGGGCGTCTTGAAGGCAGCCAGGGGGGTCTTGCAGGCAGCCAGGGGGTCTTGAAGGCAGCCAGGGGGGTCTTGCAGGCAGCCAGGGGGGTCTTGCAGGCAGCCAGGGGGGTCTTGCAGGCAGCCAGGGGGTCTTGAAGGCAGCCAGGGGGTCTTGAAGGCAGCCAGGGGGGTCTTGCAGGCAGCCAGGGGGGTCTTGCAGGCAGCCAGGGGGGTCTTGCAGGCAGCCAGGGGGGTCTTGCAGGCAGCCAGGGGGGTCTTGCAGGCAGCCAGGGGGGTCTTGCAGGCAGCCAGGGGGGTCTTGCAGGCAGCCAGGGGGGTCTTGCAGGCAGCCAGGGGGGTCTTGCAGGCAGCCAGGGGGGTCTTGCAGGCAGCCAGGGGGGTCTTGCAGGCAGCCAGGGGGGTCTTGCAGGCAGCCAGGGGGGTCTTGCAGGCAGCCAGGGGGGTCTTGCAGGCAGCCAGGGGGGTCTTGCAGGCAGCCAGGGGGTCTTGAAGGCAGCCAGGGGGTCTTGAAGGCAGCCAGGGGGGTCTTGCAGGCAGCCAGGGGGGTCTTGCAGGCAGCCAGGGGGGTCTTGCAGGCAGCCAGGGGGGTCTTGCAGGCAGCCAGGGGGGTCTTGCAGGCAGCCAGGGGGTCTTGAAGGCAGCCAGGGGGGTCTTGCAGGCAGCCAGGGGGGTCTTGCAGGCAGCCAGGGGGGTCTTGCAGGCCCCCAGGGGGGTCTAGCAGGCAGCCAGGGGGGTCTTGCAGGCAGCCAGGGGGGTCTTGCAGGCAGCCAGGGGGGTCTTGCAGGCAGCCAGGGGGGTCTTGCAGGCAGCCAGGGGGGTCTTGCAGGCAGCCAAGGGGGGTCTTGCAGGCAGCCAGGGGGGTCTTTCAGGCAGCCAGGGGGGTCTTGCCGGCAGCCAGGGGGGTCTTGCAGGCAGCCAAGGGGGGTCTTGCAGGCAGCCAGGGGGGTCTTGCAGGCAGCCAGGGGGGTCTTGCAGGCAGCCAGGGGGGTCTTGCAGGCAGCCAGGGGGTCTTGCAGGCAGCCCGGGGGGTCTCGCAGGCAGCCAGGGGGGTCTTGCAGGCAGCCAGGGGGGTCTTGCAGGCAGCCAAGGGGGGTCTTGCAGGCAGCCAGGGGGGTCTTGCAGGCAGCCAGGGGGGGCTTGCAGGCAGCCAGGGGGTCTTGCAGGCAGCCAGGGGGGTCTTGCAGGCAGCCAGGGGGGTCTTGCAGGCAGCCAGGGGGTCTTGCAGGCAGCCAGGGGGTCTTGCAGGCAGCCAGGGGGGTCTTGCAGGCAGCCAGGGGGTCTTGCAGGCAGCCAGGGGGGTCTTGCAGGCAGCCAGGGGGGTCTTGAAGGCAGCCAGGGGGTCTTGAAGGCAGCCAGGGGGTCTTGAAGGCAGCCAGGGGGGTCTTGAAGGCAGCCAGGGGGGTCTTGAAGGCAGCCAGGGGGGTCTTGCAGGCAGCCAGGGGGTCTTGAAGGCAGCCAGGGGGGTCTTGCAGGCAGCCAGGGGGTCTTGAAGGCAGCCAGGGGGGTCTTGCAGGCAGCCAGGGGGGTCTTGAAGGCAGCCAGGGGGTCTTGAAGGCAGCCAGGGGGGTCTTGAAGGCAGCCAGGGGGGTCTTGAAGGCAGCCAGGGGGGTCTTGAAGGCAGCCAGGGGGGTCTTGAAGGCAGCCAGGGGGGTCTTGAAGGCAGCCAGGGGGGTCTTGAAGGTAGCCAGGGGGGTCTTGAAGGCAGCCAGGGGGGTCTTGAAGGCAGCCAGGGGGGTCTTGCAGGCAGCCAGGGGGTCTTGAAGGCAGCCAGGGGGGTCTTGCAGGCAGCCAGGGGGTCTTGAAGGCAGCCAGGGGGGTCTTGCAGGCAGCCAGGGGGGTCTTGAAGGCAGCCAGGGGGGTCTTGCAGGCAGCCAGGGGGGTCTTGAAGGCAGCCAGGGGGGTCTTGCAGGCAGCCAGGGGGGTCTATTGGTAACTTTCCTTATGGCTGGTGGGCGGCTTCTGAACAGTCTTGGGCCCCTGACATTTGTACCTTTACAAGTGTATTATCAAAGTAGTACTATCTTGTATTCTTTCTAAAGATTCCCAATAGAAATAAGACCGTCTTTTTGGGGTTATATGTAACTTACACGAGTTATTGTGCAATAATCGCGAGTAATCGATACAGAAATCACTCCCTACGAAAGTAAAAGACTGGGCAGGCGATGCAAAATGTCCCCAGTAAAAAGTAGGGGCGCCATTGGTACACTAAGGGAAAACATAAGTGTCCGGGGCCCAAGACTGTTCAACAGCCTCCCATCAAGCATTAGGGGAATTGCCAATAAACCCCTGGCTGCCTTCAAGAGAGAGCTGGACAGATACCTAAAGTCAGTGCCGGATCAGCCGGGCTGTGGCTCGTACGTTGGACTGCGTGCAGCCAGCAGTAACAACCTGGTTGATCAGGCCCTGATCCATCGGGAGGCTTGGTCATGGACCAGGCCGCGGGGGCGTTGATCCCCGGAATAACCTCCAGGTAACCTCCAGGTAAGATGCAAAACACCCACAGGGAGTAGTTAAATGATAATGCTAGGCCTTTCGTGTTGCAATTAACACATCATCAGGGCCTTGCAATGTTGTAGAAGTGAGTAGGAAGTCCAGGCAGATTCGTTCAGGGGAACATTCCAGGTCGAACTAGAACGTTGCCCTAACTGAAATGGTTTGGACTTCTTATTTCTGCAACATTGAATGCTTCTGATGTGTTGATTGCAATGCGAAAGGCCTAGAGCTATCGTTCAACACACCCTGCTGTTGTTTGCATGTGTTGCTAATGTAAGATAATTTAGATTTATTAAAACTGTGAAAAATTGTACCTGAATAAACTTATCGTCACCTCCTGACCTTGTTCCTCCCTTTTGTACTTAATCTCTCTCTCTCTCTCTCTCTCTCTCTCTCTCTCTCTCTCTCCCCCCATGTCCCTCTCTCTCCCCATGTCCCTCGCTCTCCCTTCTCTCTTCCCATATCCTTCCCTTCCTCTCTTTTTCTTCCCCTCCTTTCCCTTCAGGGTGTAGCGGCCGAGAAGGAAACAAGATCCATAAAAGTGTCAGGGAGGATAAGTGGGGAACCCTCCAGGTTCCTTCTATTTTGATCTCTACCTCTCTCACCTCTCTTCCATCTTCTCTCCTTCCCCATTTACCTCGCTTTTTCACCTCTCCTCTTATCCTTCCCTTCTCATCTTCCTCATGAGCAAACTGTAGTAGCCTGGCTTAGGCTTGGTTACTAGTACTTCTGACAGTGTGGTGTTGTTGTAGCCTGGCTTAGGCTTGGTTACTAGTACTTCTGACAGTGTGGTGTTGTTGTAGCCTGGCTTAGGCTTGGTTACTAGTACTTCTGACAGTGTGGTGTTGTTGTAGCCTGGCTTAGGCTTGGTTACTAGTACTTCTGACAGTGTGGTGTTGTTGTAGCCTGGCTTAGGCTTGGTTACTAGTACTTCTGACAGCCCCATTCAGTGCGGTCCATTCAGTGAGTAATTCTTCATGTGTCAGTATTGTGTCCCATTCACGTACATAGGATCTTGTTTGAACCATAGTTATCCTTGTTTGAACCATAGGTATCCTTGTTTGAACCATAGGTATCCTTGTTTGAACCATAGGTATCCTTGTTTGAACCATAGGTATCCTTGTTTGAACCATAGGTATCCTTGTTTGAACCATAGGTATCCTTTTTTGAACCATAGGTATCCTTGTTTGACAGAACCAAATTAAGCAGGCAATTTCCCAAAGTTGGTTCTGTCACAGACTGTTTCGAAAGGTCTTGAATCACCTCCAGAAACTTGTTTGACTGTAGATTCCCAGTCAAGGAATTCCAATCAGTTTGGCTAAAGTTTAAATTTCCTAGAATTAATACGTTATCGTGCCTTCAAGCCTTAACAATTTCTTCAGATAGTCTCCCTTGGTCCCTGTCCAAGTCTGGGCGACGGTATATCACGCATGAAATAAATTTTTCACATCCCTCTAAAAATTCTACCCAGACTCTGTGTGTTCCCTCAATCTTTATACCCGTTTTTTATGCAGCATTTAAAGTTTCCTGGGACATAGTGCCACCCCACGTTCCTTCCTCTTATTTGTATCAACGTGGAATTTAAAACCCTGAATGTGGCATTCAGGTGGCATGTCCTGACTTCATATTAAACCACGTCTCAGTTATGACAAATATGTCCGTTAAGATAAGAGATTTTGTCCGGATTTTTAACCCCGGAGGGTTAATCACCCAGAATAAGCCAAGAAAGTCAATACGTTATCGAGGGAATGTCTTATTTCCGTTGTGGTCTTTAAATTTTGTCTCCCAGGATGCTACCCACGCCAGTCCACTAACACCCAGGTTCCTGCTTGCTTGCCAGATGAACAGGAAACACGCCCAATGTTTTCACCCTTGCCGGGGATCGAACAATCAAGTATCCCATGGCCTACCAGGCCATGGGATACTGTGCATGTGCCCACACTTGCAACTAATCTTAACTCATCCATCTTGTTTCTAGTGTTATGACTGTAAGTAATGTGTAACCTCTTCAGTTTGCTTTCCTCTGCTCATCCCTACTGGTATGTGTGTTCTCCACTATGTATGCTGCTCTTATCACCTAATGAAACCGAGTTGACATTATTAACCAACAATCCTTTCTTTTTCTTCCTATAACTGCTATCCCTTCAGACCACAATATAGCAGTCCTGACCATTCAGACTGCCCAGTTGTATAGTACTATATTTCATTTTTTCCCCACAAAAGCCTGTAACTCTATTTCTAGTTTAAAGTCCTATGAACTCAAACCGCTGAGCTAGCTAATGCCTCCACACCGGCCCTAGATAAAGCCCCATCAAATACAAAATCTTTATATTCTGTGGTACACAGATAATGTAGTTTACACAAATAACCCGCACATAAAAGAGAGAAGCTTACGACGACGTTTCGGTCCGACTTGGACCATTGACAAAGTTACACTAACCAGAAATGCACAAAAGTCACTAGTATACTGTGCATTTCTGGCATACATCATTTCTGGCATACATCATTTCTGGCATACATCATTTCTGCCATGATGGTGATCCCAGTTGTCAATGAATTGTACTGTAGTGTCTTGAGTGTCCAGCCAACAGTTAATTCCAGTTGTCCTGGACACACACACTTTTCCATTGTAGAAATAATATTGATAAAGCTGTGTAGAGAATGAAATATGCAAATATTGTTACTCTTCAGCACTCTCCCTTGATGCATAAAAGGGGTTAAATCCCTAGCTGTCTTCAACAGGGCATTCAACACATTCCTAGAAACAGTAATTGATGGGGCCAGGCTGTGGTGCATACATTGGACTGCAGGTGGCAGCCATGAGACTGTCATCTATTGAGGACTCGATTAACCTCCAAGAAGATATAAACAAAGTTTTCCAATGGGTGACGGAAAACAATATGATCAATGAAGACAAATTCCAACTACTCCGTTATGGAAAACTGGAGGAGATAATAACTAGAACAGAGTATACTACAAACTCTGATTATACAATAGAGCGGAAAAATAATGTAAGGGACCTGGGAGTGGTAATGTCTGAGGATCTCACCTTCAAGGATCACAACAGTGTCACGATCGCACGTGCAAAGAAAATAATAGGATGGATAATGAGAACTTTCAAGAAAAGAGATGCCAAGCCCATGATGATCCTTTTCAAATCACTTGTTCTCTCTAGGCTGGAATACTGCTGTACATTAACATCTCCATTCAAAGCAGGTGAAATTGCAGATCTAGAGAGTGTACAGAGATCCTTTACTGCACGTATAAGTTCTGTCAAGCACCTTAACTACTGGGAACGCTTAGAAGCACTTGACTTGTACTCACTGAAGAGCAGGCGAGAGAGATATATCATAATCTACACTTGGAAAATACTAGAAGGAATGGTCCCGAATCTGCACACAGAAATCACTCCCTACGAAAGTAAAAGACTGGGCAGGCGATGCAAAATACCCACAATGAAATGTAGGGGCGCCATTGGTACACTAAGAAAAAAAACACCACAAGTTTCCGGGGCCCAAGACTGTTCAACAGCCTCCCACCATGCATAAGGGTAATTACCAATAGACCCCTGGCTGCTTTCAAGAGGGAACTAGACAGATCAGCCGGCCTGTGGTTCGTTCGTTGGACTACGTGCGGCCAGCAGTAGCAGCCTGGTTGTTCAGGCCATGATCCACCGAGAGGCCTGGTCGTTGACCGGGCTACGGGGGCGTTTATCCCCGGAATACCCTCCAAGTAGACCCCAGGTAGGCACCAACAGCTTGATTGAGCAGGCCTGGGACCTCCAGAAACCACTCCAGGTAAGTGGACTTTACCGGAAGTTTACCAGTGATGCTGTTCAAATCATGTGTGTTCCCACGGCTGGAATGTTGTGTCCAGATGTGTTGGTCAGCAGGAGACACCTGAAGAACTGGAAAATACGGCTGGAATGTTGTGTCCAGATGTGTTGGTCAGCAGGAGACATCTGAAGAACTGGAAAATACGGCTGGAATGTTGTGTCCAGATGTGTTGGTCAGCAGGAGACACCTGAAGAACTGGAAAATACGGCTGGAATGTTGTGTCCAGATGTGTTGGTCAGCAGGAGACACCTGAAGAACTGGAAAATACGGCTGGAATGTTGTGTCCAGATGTGTTGGTCAGCAGGAGACACCTGAAGAACTGGAAAATATACTGAGATCTTTAGCTACCCACTTTTAAACTTCTGGAAATGCATACAGATACTTGGAATATTTTCTCTAAAACAGTCAGGTTGTTAGTGCTAGCAGCACGTGGACTAACGTAAGCACACAGCATGGCTGATCTCTCTACACTCCCATCCCCCGTGTTTGTATTCCAGTCATTTGTTTCCATGTCTGTTCTGTCTTCTACCTTCTTCCTATCTCCCACTTCTGGTCTCCCTATTCCCTATTTTATTATCCACATCTACCCTTTCCTTAGGGCTAATTACGTCATCCCTTTTCCCCTCGTTCTTCCCTCGCGAATTTCCCCTCTCCTCCTAGTGACTCTTCCTGCTCCTCCCAGCAAGAAGGATGATCAATAAAACTGTGGGTGGTGGGACAACCGGTCATCACCGGCCAGCGGGAGGTCAAGGTTGTTACCTGCGAGGGAGCAATTAAAGGTGGGAGGGAGGGGAGGTAGGCGGGAAGGTGAGGGAGTTACATCTAAAAGAAGGTAATATACAACCTTAGTATAAAATACGACATACAAAACAACCATGGTGGGAGTTGAATGGTAGCTCTAGGCCTTTCATGTTGCTATCAACACATCAGGAGCTTGCAACCTTCTAGAAATGCAAGGCCTAGAGCTATCATTCAACTCCCACCATGGTGGTTTTGCATTAAACCATAGTGTATTCTTGCCTTGGACTGCGTGCGGCTGGCACCAACAACCTGATTACCTTTGATATACCTTTGAAGAGTTTAGAGAGTTTCACTACTCTCGGAGCCCGGCCATGGACCAAGCTCGTCTGGAGCTTGCCTGGTCAACCAGCCTGTTGCTGCTGGAGGCCTGCTGCCCCACATATCCATCACAGCCTGGTTGATCTGGCACCTGGTGAAGATACTTGTCCAATTTCCTTTTGAAGACTTCTACACTTGTTCCAGCAGTGTTTCTGATATCTTGAAGACTTCTACACTTGTTCCACCAGTGTTTCTAATATCTTGAAGACTTCTACACTTGTTCCAGCAGTGTTTCTAATATCTTGAAGACTTCTACACTTGTTCCAGCAGTGTTTCTGATATCTTGAAGACTTCTACACTTGTTCCAGCAGTGTTTCTGATATCTTGAAGACTTCTACACTTGTTCCAGCAGTGTTTCTGATATCTTGAAGACTTCTACACTTGTTCCAGCAGTGTTTCTAATATCTTGAAGACTTCTACACTTGTTCCAGCAGTGTTTCTAATATCTTGAAGACTTCTACACTTGTTCCAGCAGTGTTTCTGATATCTTGAAGACTTCTACACTTGTTCCAGCAGTGTTTCTAATATCTTGAAGACTTCTACACTTGTTCCAGCAGTGTTTCTGATATCTTGAAGACTTCTACATTTGTTCCAGCAGTGTTTCTAATATCTTGAAGACTTCTACACTTGTTCCAGCAGTGTTTCTAATATCTTGAAGACTTCTACACTTGTTCCAGCAGTGTTTCTGATATCTTGAAGACTTCTACACTTGTTCCACCAGTGTTTCTAATATCTTGAAGACTTCTACACTTGTTCCAGCAGTGTTTCTGATATCTTGAAGACTTCTACACTTGTTCCAGCAGTGTTTCTGATATCTTGAAGACTTCTACACTTGTTCCAGCAGTGTTTCTGATATCTTGAAGACTTCTACACTTGTTCCAGCAGTGTTTCTGATATCTTGAAGACTTCTACACCTGTTCCAGCAGTGTTTCTGATATCTTGAAGACTTCTACACTTGTTCCAGCAGTGTTTCTGATATCTTGAAGACTTCTACACTTGTTCCACCAGTGTTTCTGATATCTTGAGGACTTCTGCACTTTTTCCAGCAGTGTTTCTGATATCTTGAAGACTTCTACACTTGTTCCAGCAGTGTTTCTGATATCTTGAAGACTTCTACACTTGTTCCAGCAGTGTTTCTGATATCTTCTGGTAAGATGTTGTTAAGGAATTAAACACATGTACAACACCTGGGTATCTTTGAAGACAATACGCCAACCAGTGGCTTTTTCAGTTCACTACAGAGACATGTGAAGACAGTAGAAGTAATCAGTCCCCCAGCCTTGCAGAACTACACAGAAGATAGTGGAAGATAAGGGAATCAGTCCCTCATCCTTGCAGAGCTACACACATAAGACAGTGGAAGATGAGGTAGCAGTAATCAGTGTCTGTTCCTGATTGATCAGGTCATCAACCAGGAAGCCTGGTCTGGGACCGGCCAACCAAGATGATGACTCAAGAATCAATAACTGGCAAGAAGTGGAAGTGACTGGGGAATAATCTTCATTTTACAATCTCAAGGTATGAGAAACTGTTGCTGCTAGTGCTGCTGTTGCTGCTAGTGCTGCTGTTGCTGCTGTTGGTACTAGTGTTGTTACTGGTGCTGTTGCTACTAGTGCTGCTGTTGGTATTAGTGTTGTTACTGGTGCTGTTGCTACTAGTGCTGCTGTTGGTATTAGTGTTGTTACTGGTGCTGTTGCTACTAGTGCTGCTGTTGGTATTAGTGTTGTTACTGGTGCTGTTGCTACTAGTGCTGCTGTTGATACTAGTGCTATTGTTGGTATTAGCGTTACTGGTGTTGTTGCTACTAGTGCTGCTGTTGCTACTAGTGCTGTTGTTGGTATTAGTGTTACTGGTGTTGTTGCTACTAGTGCTGCTGTTGCTACTAGTGCTGTTGTTGGTATTAGTGTTACTGGTGCTGTTGCTACTAGTGCTGCTGTTGGTATTAGTGTTACTGGTGTTGTTGCTACTAGTGCTGCTGTTGGTATTAGTGTTACTGGTGCTGTTGCTACTAGTGCTGCTGTTGGTATTAGTGTTACTGGTGCTGTTGCTACTAGTGCTGTTGTTGGTATTAGTGTTACTGGTGCTGTTGCTACTAGTGCTGCTGTTGGTATTAGTGTTACTGGTGCTGTTGCTACTGCTGTTGCTACTAGTGCTGCTGTTGCTACTAGTGCTGCTGTTGCTACTAGTGCTGCTGTTGCTACTAGTGCTGCTGTTGGTATTAGTGTTACTGGTGCTGTTGCCACTAGTGCTGCTGTTGGTATTAGTATTGATACTGGTGCTGTTGCTGCTGCTGTTGCTACTAGTGCCAGTGCTACTGTTGGTACTTAGTGCTGTTACTGGTGCAGCGTTTAGTGTTGGTTGTGGTGCTGGAGGGAGGTGACGAGAACGAGAGAAATTTATACATAATATAAGCCAATAACGGGAGTAGCGAAGGAATTTGCACAGTAATGTAGGAAGGTAATTAGGAAGGGCAGTGTGTACGAAGGAGCCGACCTGCAGGGAGATGAATAGAGAAGCTTTTTAATGAGAGGGGAAGAGAAATGGTGTTTGGAGAGGGAAGAGAATTGGAAAGTTCAGACAAGTGTTTGTGTTGGTAGGTATGGTGGTTGGTGGGAAGTGTTTGTAGGTATGGTGGTTGGTGGGAAGTGTTGGTGGTGGTTGGTGGGAAGTGTTGGTAGGTATGGTGGTTGGTGGGAAGTGTTGGTGGTGGTTGGTGGGAAATGTTGGTAGGTATGTTGGTTGGTGGGAAGTGTTGGTGGGGGTGGTGGTTGGTGGGAAGTGTTGGTAGGTATGGTGGTTGGTGGGAAGTGTTGGTGGGGGTGGTGGTTGGTGGGAAGTGTTGGTAGGTATGGTGGTGGGTGGGACGTGTTGGTGGGGGTGGTGGTTGGTGGGAAGTGTTGGTAGGTATGGTGGTTGGTGGGAAGTGTTGGTGGGGGTGGTGGTTGGTGGGAAGTGTTGGTAGGTATGGTGGTTGGTGGGAAGTGTTGGTGGTGGTTGGTGGGAAGTGTTGGTAGGTATGGTGGTTGGTGGGAAGTGTTGGTGGTGGTTGGTGGGAAATGTTGGTAGGTATGTTGGTTGGTGGGAAGTGTTGGTGGGGGTGGTGGTTGGTGGGAAGTGTTGGTAGGTATGGTGGTTGGTGGGAAGTGTTGGTGGGGGTGGTGGTTGGTGGGAAGTGTTGGTAGGTATGGTGGTTGGTGGGAAGTGTTGGTGGGGGTGGTGGTTGGTGGGAAGTGTTGGTAGGTATGGTGGTTGGTGGGAAGTGTTGGTGGGGGTGGTGGTTGGTGGGAAGTGTTGGTAGGTATGGTGGTTGGTGGGAAGTGTTGGTAGGTATAGTGGTTGGTGGGAAGTGTTGGTGGGGGTGGTGGTTGGTGCGAAGTGTTGGTAGGTATGGTGGTTGGTGGGAAGTGTTGGTGGGGGTGGTGGTTGGTGGGAAGTGTTGGTAGGTATGGTGGTTGGTGGGAAGTGTTGGTGGGGGTGGTGGTTGGTGGGAAGTGTTGGTAGGTATGGTGGTTGGTGGGAAGTGTTGGTAGGTATGTTGGTTGGTGGGAAGTGTTGGTGGGGATGGTGGTTGGTGGGAAGTGTTGGTAGGTATGTTGGTTGGTGGGAAGTGTTGGTAGGTATGTTGGTTGGTGGGAAGTGTTGGTGGGGATGGTGGTTGGTGGGAAGTGTTGGTAGGTATGGTGGTTGGTGGGAAGTGTTGGTGGGGGTGGTGGTTGGTGGGAAGTGTTGGTAGGTATGTTGGTTGGTGGGAAGTGTTGGTGGGGATGGTGGTTGGTGGGAAGTGTTGGTAGGTATGTTGGTTGGTGGGAAGTGTTGGTAGGTATGTTGGTTGGTGGGAAGTGTTGGTAGGTATGTTGGTTGGTGGGAAGTGTTGGTAGGTATGGTGGTTGGTGGGAAGTGTTGGTAGGTATGGTGGTTGGTGGGAAGTGTTGGTAGGTATGGTGGTTGGTGGGAAGTGTTGGTAGGTATGGTGGTTGGTGGGAAGTGTTGGTAGGTATGGTGGTTGGTGGGAAGTGTTGGTAGGTATGGTGGTTGGTGGGAAGTGTTGGTGGGGATGGTCGTTGGTGGGAAGTGTTGGTAGGTATGTTGGTTGGTGGGAAGTGTTGGTAGGTATGGTGGTTGGTGGGAAGTGTTGGTAGGTATGGTGGTTGGTGGGAAGTGTTGGTGGGGATGGTCGTTGGTGGGAAGTGTTGGTAGGTATGTTGGTTGGTGGGAAGTGTTGGTAGGTATGTTGGTTGGTGGGAAGTGTTGGTGGGGGTGGTCGTTGGTGGGAAGTGTTGGTAGGTATGGTGGTGTTACTAGAGTGTGTGTGCCAGGTCTACACAGTATGGCCAGTGTGTGTGCCAGGTCTACACAGTATGGCCAGTGTGTGTGTGCCAGGTCTACACAGTATGGCCAGTGTGTGTGCCAGGTCTACACAGTATGGCCAGTGTGTGTGCCAGGTCTACACAGTATGGCCAGTGTGTGCCAGGTCTACACAGTATGGCCAGTGTGTGTGCCAGGTCTACACAGTATGGCCAGTGTGTGTGCCAGGTCTACACAGTATGGCCAGTGTGTGTGCCAGGTCTACACAGTATGGCCAGTGTGCCAGGTCTACACAGTATGGCCAGTGTGCCAGGTCTACACAGTATGGCCAGTGTGCCAGGTCTACACAGTATGGCCAGTGTGCCAGGTCTACACAGTATGGCCAGTGTGCCAGGTCTACACAGTATGGCCAGTGTGTGGTCAGGGTATCAGAACTCAGGGTTCGTCTCCTCTTATATTGACTCTAGTTTCATATCGCAGGGAGCAAACACAGTGAAGAGAGAGAGAGAGAGAGAGAGAGCCACTCACATGTGGGAAAAAACCTCTCTTCTATTTTATATAAGAATATAAAGAAGGTGGAGCACTGCAGGAGGTCTACTGGCCCATACTTGGCAGGTCCTTCTCAAACCCACTAATAAAAATATTCTCGAAACACATTTTCAGTGTTAACTAAGGAATAAGGTCCCACTCAACTCCAACCCCTCTCATGTGCAGGTCCCACTCAACTCCAACCCCTCTCATGTGCAGGTCCCACTCAACTCCAACCCCTCTCATGTCCAGGTCCCACTCAACTCCAACCCCTCTCATGTGCAGGTCCCACTCAACTCCAACCCCTCTCATGTGCAGGTCCCACTCAACTCCAACCCCTCTCATGTGCAGGTCCCACTCAACTCCAACCCCTCTCATGTGCAGGTCCCACTCAACTCCAACCCCTCTCATGTGCAGGTCCCACTCAACTCCAACCCCTCTCATGTGCAGGTCCCACTCAACTCCAACCCCTCTCATGTGCAGGTCCCACTCAACTCCAACCCCTCTCATGTGCAGGTCCCACTCAACTCCAACCCCTCTCATGTGCAGGTCCCACTCAACTCCAACCCCTCTCATGTGCAGGTCCCACTCAACTCCAACCCCTCTCATGTGCAGGTCCCACTCAACTCCAACCCCTCTCATGTGCAGGTCCCACTCAACTCCAACCCCTCTCATGTGCAGGTCCCACTCAACTCCAACCCCTCTCATGTGCAGGTCCCACTCAACTCCAACCCCTCTCATGTGCAGGTCCCACTCAACTCCAACCCCTCTCATGTGCAGGTCCCACTCAACTCCAACCCCTCTCATGTGCAGGTCCCACTCAACTCCAACCCCTCTCATGTGCAGGTCCCACTCAACTCCAACCCCTCTCATGTGCAGGTCCCACTCAACTCCAACCCCTCTCATGTGCAGGTCCCACTCAACTCCAACCCCTCTCATGTGCAGGTCCCACTCAATTCTAACCCCTCTCATGTGCAGGTCCCACTCAATTCTAACCCCTCTCATGTGCAGGTCACACTCAATTCTAACCCCTCTCATGTGCAGGTCCCACTCAATTCTAACCCCTCTCGCGTGCAGGTCCCACTCAATTCTAACCCCTCTCTTGTGCAGGTCCCACTCAACTCCAACCCCTCTCATGTGCAGGTCCCACTCAACTCCAACCCCTCTCATGTGCAGGTCCCACTCAACTCCAACCCCTCTCATGTGCAGGTCCCACTCAACTCCAACCCCTCTCATGTGCAGGTCCCACTCAACTCCAACCCCTCTCATGTGCAGGTCCCACTCAATTCTAACCCCTCTCATGTGCAGGTCCCACTCAATTCTAACCCCTCTCGTGTGCAGGTCCCACTCAACTCCAACCCCTCTCATGTGCAGGTCCCACTCAATTCTAACCCCTTTCATGTGCAGGTCCCACTCAATTCTAACCCCTCTCATGTGCAGGTCCCACTCAATTCTAACCCCTCTCATGTGCAGGTCACACTCAATTCTAACCCCTCTCATGTGCAGGTCCCACTCAATTCTAACCCCTCTCGCGTGCAGGTCCCACTCAATTCTAACCCCTCTCTTGTGCAGGTCCCACTCAATTCTAACCCCTCTCATGTGCAGGTCCCACTCAATTCTAACCCCTCTCGTGTGCAGGTCCCACTGAATTCTAACCCCTCTCTTGTGCAGGTCCCACTCAATTCTAACCCCTCTCGTGTGCAGGTCGCACTCAATTCTAACCCCTCTCTTGTGCAGGTCCCACTCAATTCTAACCCCTCTCATGTGCAGGTCCCACTCAACTCCAACCCCTCTCATGTGCAGGTCCCACTCAACTCCAACCCCTCTCATGTGCAGGTCCCACTCAACTCCAACCCCTCTTATGTGCAGGTCCCACTCAACTCCAACCCCTCTTATGTGCAGGTCCCACTCAACTCCAACCCCTCTCATGTGCAGGTCCCACTCAACTCCAACCCCTCTCATGTGCAGGTCCCACTCAACTCCAACCCCTCTCATGTGCAGGTCCCACTCAACTCCAACCGCTCTCATGTGCAGGTCCCACTCAACTCCAACCCCTCTTATGTGCAGGTCCCACTCAACTCCAACCCCTCTCATGTGCAGGTCCCACTCAACTCCAACCCCTCTCATGTGCAGGTCCCACTCAACTCCAACCCCTCTCATGTGCAGGTCCCACTCAACTCCAACCCCTCTCATGTACAGGTCCCACTCAACTCCAACCCCTCTCATGTACAGGTCCCACTCAACTCCAACCCCTCTCATGTACAGGTCCCACTCAACTCCAGCCCCTCTCATGTGCAGGTCCCACTCAACTCCAACCCCTCTCATGTGCAGGTCCCACTCAACTCCAACCCCTCTCATGTACAGGTCCCACTCAACTCCAACCCCTCTCATGTGCAGGTCCCACTCAACTCCAACCCCTCTCATGTGCAGGTCCCACTCAACTCCAACCCCTCTCATGTGCAGGTCCCACTCAACTCCAACCCCTCTCATGTGCAGGTCCCACTCAACTCCAACCCCTCTCATGTACAGGTCCCACTCAACTCCAACCCCTCTCATGTACAGGTCCCACTCAACTCCAACCCCTCTCATGTACAGGTCCCATTCAATTCCAACCCCTCTCATGTGCAGGTCCCACTCAATTCCAACCCCTCTCATGTGCAGGTCCCACTCAATTCCAACCCCTCTTATGTGCAGGTCCCACTCAATTCCAACCCCTCTCATGTGCAGGTCCCACTCAAATCTAACCCTTTAGTAACTTGATACCCCCTGCTATCCTAACCTAGGTAAACTAAGATTATTGGTACCAAGACTTTTCAACGTCTTTCCTTCATGTCTTAGGGATGATTACTAACACACTCCTGGCTGTCTTCAGGAAGGAGAGAGAGAGAGAGAAAAGAGATTGCTGGCCCACAGATGGTCCACAGCTGGGCCACAGCTGGCTCCAACTTCATCCTGTTCCCTACTTATATGTTCCATAACTAAAATGCTTTCAAATGAGCTGATGTAGGTAACAGCTCTTAGCTTGTTAATAAAGCTAGGGATCCTTAACCTAACCTTGTCAAACTGTGTAGAGAGAGAGAGGACACACACAGACACACACACACACACAGCATAGCTTTAAGCAGAGGTATGATAAAGCTCACGGCTCAGGGAGAGTGACCTAGTAGCGATCAGTGAAGAGGCGGGGCCAGGAGCTCGGACTAGACCCCCGCAACCTCAACTAGGTGAGTACAACTAGGTGAGTACAACTAGGTGAGTATAGGGAGGTACACGGGCAAAGATGGATAGGAGAGGGTTAGTCTATAAGGTTACTAGTTACACTGAGTAGGGCTATCTACTTCTCTATTGATTAGGTACTATCACATAGTATCTAGATAGTTGAGACAAGGATAATACCTTTGATATACCTTTAACTTTGGTAAAAGTATATCCAAGGTACTATCCAGTAAATCACAGTCTCAACCCCACCATTGTTGACATCAGTCAGAGAGAAAAGAAGGTTACCGAACCTAACATAGGTACCTGGGTGTTAATATCTTACATCTACTGGCCCTGTTCTCCTAGGGGTAAGTAGGTACTTGGGTGTTAATATCTTACATCTACTGGCCCTGTTCTCCTAGGGGTAAGTAGGTACTTGGGTGTTAATATCTTACATCTGCTGGCCCTGTTCTCCTAGGGGTAAGTAGGTACTTGGGTGTTAATATCTTACATCTGCTGGCCCTGTTCTCCTAGGGGTAAGTAGGTACTTGGGTGTTAATATCTTACATCTACTGGCCCTGTTCTCCTAGGGGTAAGTAGGTACTTGGGTGTTAATATCTTACATCTGCTGGCCCTGTTCTCCTAGGGGTAAGTAGGTACTTGGGTGTTAATATCTTACATCTGCTGGCCCTGTTCTCCTAGCAGTAAGTAGGTACCTGGGTGTTAATATCTTACATCTGCTGGCCCTGTTCTCCTAGGGGTAAGTAGGTACTTGGGTGTTAATATATTACATCTGCTGGCCCTGTTCACCTAGCAGTAAGTAGGTACCTGGGTGTTAATATCTTACATCTGCTGGCCCTGTTCACCTAGCAGTAAGTAGGTACCTGGGTGTTAGCCGACTGGTATGGGTAGCATCCTGGGGGACAAAATTAACCTAAGTTGTGGGAAATGCTCTACATAACCAGGAACTTTCTATATAGTATGTCATTGGTGTTAGCTATGGTCTGTATAAGTTGTATCAAGTACTGGTAGAAATAAATAGTAGTAGTAGGTAGGTAGGTAAGTAGGCAAGTAAGTCATTGGAAGTGAGAAAGGTTAGAGGGAGAGAGGAGCTGTGATGAGTGTGACTGCTTGAGGTCACTGGCCGGTCAGTGTTTACCTTGTACCTGGGTTGTATGTTCCACCCACCACTTAATGGCTACCCTTATGCTCTCCCTCCCTGGTTCTTTTTCCACGGCACTAAGGACTCTTTTCTCTTGCTTGTCAAGATATTAATGAAAATAAGATACCAGATATATTAAGCAAATTTCCTAAATTTGCTTGTAACAGATAAGTGAACTGTAGATATAAATCCAGATGTGCTCCTGTTAATCCTTTTGAGGCCTAGTTCCTAGGCCTATTGTGTATCCATATGTTCTTGTGCTACCATCCACAGGATGGATATGAGGTACACAATAAACTAGCCACTACCATCCACAGGATGGATATGAGGTACACAATAAACTAGCCACTACCATCCACAGGATGGATATGAGGTACACAATAAACTAGCCACTACCATCCACAGGATGGATATGAGGTACACAATAAACTAGCCACTACCATCCACAGGATGGATATGAGGTACACAATAAACTAGCCACTACCATCCACAGGATGGATATGAGGTACACAATAAACTAGCCACTACCATCCACAGGATGGATATGAGGTACACAGTAAACTAGCCACTACCATCCACAGGATGGATATGAGGTACACAATAAACTAGCCACTACCATCCACAGGATGGATATGAGGTACACAATAAACTAGCCACTACCATCCACAGGATGGATATGAGGTACACAATAAACTAGCCACTACCATCCACAGGATGGATATGAGGTACACAATAAACTAGCCACTACCATCCACAGGATGGATATGAGGTACACAATAAACTAGCCACTACCATCCACAGGATGGATATGAGGTACACAATAAACTAGCCACTACCATCCACCGGATAGCAAGTGGCTTGGTAGACGGCGTAAAACACATCCAGTGATAAGTAGGGTTGCACTGAGTGCACTCGGGTAATAACTAAGTGTAAAGGGACCAAGACTCTTCAACACCTTCCCATTATACACGAGTGTAAAGGGACTAAGACTTAACTCCCTCCCTTCATTCATTAGGGAAATTACCAGCACAGTCGTAGCTGTCTTCCCGAGGGAACTTAGTAAGTTCCTGATCAGCCGGGTTATTGTGCCAGTGTGCTGTTAGCACCAGCAACCTGGTTGATCAAGCCATCCAGTGGGAGGTCTGGTATGGGACAGTGTCGTCGGTATGATGATTGGAATAGTCTTCTGGTGACTTGAAGGTAGCCCTTGCTACTACCACCCCTTACTACTACCACCCCTTGCTACTACCACCCCTTGCTACTACCACCCCTTGCTACTACCACCCCTTGCTGCTACCACCCCTTGCTACTACCACCCCTTGCTACTACCACCCCTTACTACTACCGCCCCTTGCTACTACCACCCCTTGCTGCTACCACCCCTTGCTACTACCACCCCTTGCTACTACCACCCCTTGCTACTACCACCCCTTGCTATTACCACCCCTTGCTACTACCACCCCTTGCTACTACCACCCCTTGCTACTACCACCCCTTGCTGCTACCACCCCTTGCTACTACCACCCCTTGCTACTACCACCCCTTGCTACTACCACCCCTTGCTACTACCACCCCTTGCTACTACCACCCCTTGCTACTACCACCCCTTGCTGCTACCACCCCTTGCTACTACCACCCCTTGCTACAATCATCCCTTGCTACTACCACCCCTTGCTACTACCACCCCTTGCTACAACCACCCCTTGCTACTACTACCCCTTACTACTACCACCCCTTGCTACTACCACCCCTTGCTACTACCACCCCTTGCTACTACCACCCCTTGCTACTACCACCCCTTGCTACTACCACCCCTTGCTACAACCACCCCTGTTACGACCACCCCTTGCTACTGCCACCTCTTGCTACTACCACTCCTGTTACTACCGCCCCTTCTATAACCACCACTTGCTACTACCACCCATGTTATGACCACCCCTTGCTACTACCACCCCTTGCTACTGCCACCCCCTGCTACTACCACCCCATGCTACTGCCACCCCCTGCTACTACCACCCCCTGCTACTACCACCCCCTGCTACTACCACCCCCTGCTACTACCACCACCTGCTACTACCACCCCCTGCTACTACCACCACCTGCTACTACCACCCCCTGCTACTACCAACCCCTGCTACTACCACCCCTTGCTACTACCACCCCCAGCTACTACCACCCCCAGCTACTACTACTCCCACCCCCAGCTACTACCACTCCAGCCACCAGCACCAACATTTCTGGAAGGTCTTGTTACCAACAATTATATTATTGTGGTTGTTTAGGTGTGTGTGTGTGTTGAGAGTGGCAACAATGAGCCGGGTGTGCCAGTTTGAGGCACTCTCCAGTGCCAAACAACTGTTGAGTGCAGCAGTTTTGGTACGTCTGGCACTTAAAGGCCTTACTGGCACTGCTGCAACTGTTCCTGTAGCTCCAGCTGTCTGTGCACGGGTCGAAGCACAGTGCCTCTGACAGTTTAAGTAGACACCTGAAGGACACTCGGAGGTTTCCAGGGGTCATCGCCCCCGCGGGCTGGTCCCAGGCTAGGCCTCTTGTTGAACCAGGTTGTTAGTGCTGGCTGCACGTAGTCCAGTGTATGAACCACAGCCTGGCTGATCAGGAACTGATTTGAGGAACCTGTCCAGTTCCCTCTTGAAGACAGAAGTTGATAATTTTCCTTATGCATGGAGAGAGGTGTTGAAGAGTCGGGGACCTCGTAGAGTACTCACACTAGCCGTCAATAGCCTGACTGATCAAGCTATTAGGAGGCCTAGTCTGCGACCGTGAGGCAGAGACGATGCCCTGCGATGCCCTGCACATGACGATGGGATGAACAAGGAAGAACATAGTACCAAGAACCACAGTACAAGTGGGAACAATACTAGGGGTCACTAAGAACATTAGTAGCACTGCAGCAGGCCTACTGGCCTAAGCTACTCAGGTCTAACTCACTCCCACTCATGTAATTGTCTAGCCTATTTAAAAACACCCAACGTCTTAGCTTCAATGACGGTACTGGGGAGTTTGTTCCACTCATCCACAACTCTGTTACCAAACCAGTACTTTCCTATATCCTTCCTGAATCTGAATTTTTTTCCAACTTAAAACCATTGCTGCGAGTCCTGTCTAGGCTAGATATTATTAGTGCGTTATTTAATATACTGACCAGGTAGATCCCCTTTATTTATTCCTGTTTACCATTTATACATCTCAATTATATTCACTTTAATTCTACGTCTTTCTACAGAGTGCAGATTCAGGACCCCCAGATTATCCTCGTAGGAAAAATTTCTGATACATAACCAGTGCGAAGAAAATGTTCCTTGCTGTCAGAAATAGACTGTAACAGAGTACAGGATAAACTTATATTATTCAGTAGTGTGAAAGTTGCGTGTGCGAGACCTGGGAGTAATGATGTAAGAAGATCTCACATTCAACGTTCACAACGATGTTGTTATTGCTACTATAAGGAAAATGATAGACTGGATAACTAGAACTTTCAAGACAAGAGATGTTGAGCCAATGATGATACTCTTTAAGTTACTACTTGCTCTCTCCAGGCTGGAATACTGTTGTATACTGACAACCATTTTCAAGACTGACTGGAATACTGTTGTATACTGACCACCACCTTCAAGACTGACTGGAATACTGTTGTACACTGACCACCACCTTCAAGACTGACTGGAATACTGTTGTACACTGACCACCACCTTCAAGACTGACTGGAATACTGTTGTACACTGACCACCACCTTCAAGACTGACTGGAATACTGTTGTACACTGACCACCACCTTCAAGACTGACTGGAATACTGCTGTACACTGACCACCACCTTCAAGACTGACTGGAATACTGTTGTATACTGACCACCACCTTCAAGACTGACTGGAATACTGTTGTACACTGACCACCACCTTCAAGACTGACTGGAATACTGCTGTACGCTGACCACCACCTTCAAGACTGACTGGAATACTGCTGTACGCTGACCACCACCTTCAAGACTGACTGGAATACTGTTGTACACTGACCACCACCTTCAAGACTGACTGGAATACTGCTGTACACTGACCACCACCTTCAAGACTGACTGGAATACTGCTGTACGCTGACCACCACCTTCAAGACTGACTGGAATACTGCTGTACGCTGACCACCACCTTCAAGACTGACTGGAATACTGCTGTACGCTGACCACCACCTTCAAGACTGACTGGAATACTGCTGTACGCTGACCACCACCTTCAAGACTGACTGGAATACTGCTGTATACTGACAACCACCTTCAAGACTGACTGGAATACTGCTGTACGCTGACCACCACCTTCAAGACTGACTGGAATACTGCTGTACACTGACCACCACCTTCAAGACTGACTGGAATACTGCTGTACACTGACCACCACCTTCAAGACTGACTGGAATACTGCTGTACGCTGACCACCACCTTCAAGACTGACTGGAATACTGCTGTACACTGACAACCATCTTCAAGACTGACTGGAATACTGCTGTATACTGACCACCACCTTCAAGACTGACTGGAATACTGCTGTACACTGACCACCACCTTCAAGACTGACTGGAATACTGCTGTACACTGACCACCACCTTCAAGACTGACTGGAATACTGCTGTACACTGACCACCACCTTCAAGACTGACTGGAATACTGCTGTACACTGACCACCACCTTCAAGGCTGACTGGAATACTGCTGTACACTGACCACCACCTTCAAGACTGGCGAGACTGCTGACCTGGATAACGTCCAGAGACGTCCCACTGCTCGTGTACACACACATTTAAACATGTTTCTTCATGGAAGTCTTTAATATAAGTCTGTGTGAAAAATGTGAACATTTCTGTGGACTCATTGAGGAGTCGACTGATAAACAACGTTTTCTTTCTTGGTTTTAGATCTTTTATGTTTGTAACGTAAATAATAATATATTTGGGGTGTCCCGTGGCTCGGTTGGTAACGCACTCGGCTCAAAGTGTGTCCGGGGTTCAATCCCCGGCACGCGTGGAACTATTGGGAGTGTTTCCTTACATCTGTTGTCCCTGTTCACCTAGCAGTAAGTAGGTATCTGGGTTGTCATCTTACACCTGCTGTCACTCTTCATCTGGTCCCAAATCTGCACACTGCCATAACAACATACTGGAGTGGAGAGATATGGGAGGAAGTGTAAAATAAACCCAGTGAGGAGCAGGGGTGCGGTGGGCACAATAAGGGAACACTGTATCAACATCCGGGGTCCCAGACTTTTCAACATCTTACCAAAATATATTAGAAACACTGCTGGAACAAGTGTAGAAGTCTTCAAGATATCAGAAACACTGGTGGAACAAGTGTAGAAGTCTTCAAGATATCAGAAACACTGCTGGAACAAGTGTAGAAGTCTTCAAGATATCAGAAACACTGCTGGAACAAGTGTAGAAGTCTTCAAGATATCAGAAACACTGGTGGAACAAGTGTAGAAGTCTTCAAGATATCAGAAACACTGCTGGAACAAGTGTAGAAGTCTTCAAGATATCAGAAACACTGGTGGAACAAGTGTAGAAGTCTTCAAGATATCAGAAACACTGCTGGAACAAGTGTAGAAGTCTTCAAGATATCAGAAACACTGGTGGAACAAGTGTAGAAGTCTTCAAGATATCAGAAACACTGCTGGAACAAGTGTAGAAGTCTTCAAGATATCAGAAACACTGCTGGAACAAGTGTAGAAGTCTTCAAGATATCAGAAACACTACTGGAACAAGTGTAGAAGTCTTCAAGATATCAGAAACACTGCTGGAACAAGTGTAGAAGTCTTCAAGATATCAGAAACACTGCTGGAACAAGTGTAGAAGTCTTCAAGATATCAGAAACACTGCTGGAACAAGTGTAGGAGTCTTCACGATATCAGAAACACTGCTGGAACAAGTGTAGAAGTCTTCAAGATATCAGAAACACTGCTGGAACAAGTGTAGAAGTCTTCAAGATATCAGAAACACTGCTGGAACAAGTGTAGAAGTCTTCAAGATATCAGAAACACTGCTGGAACAAGTGTAGAAGTCTTCAAGATATCAGAAACACTGCTGGAACAAGTGTAGAAGTCTTCAAGATATCAGAAACACTGGTGGAACAAGTGTAGAAGTCTTCAAGATATCAGAAACACTGCTGGAACAAGTGTAGAAGTCTTCAAGATATCAGAAACACTGGTGGAACAAGTGTAGAAGTCTTCAAGATATCAGAAACACTGCTGGAACAAGTGTAGAAGTCTTCAAGATATCAGAAACACTGGTGGAACAAGTGTAGAAGTCTTCAAGATATCAGAAACACTGCTGGAACAAGTGTAGAAGTCTTCAAGATATCAGAAACACTGCTGGAACAAGTGTAGAAGTCTTCAAGATATCAGAAACACTACTGGAACAAGTGTAGAAGTCTTCAAGATATCAGAAACACTGCTGGAACAAGTGTAGAAGTCTTCAAGATATCAGAAACACTGCTGGAACAAGTGTAGAAGTCTTCAAGATATCAGAAACACTGCTGGAACAAGTGTAGGAGTCTTCACGATATCAGAAACACTGCTGGAACAAGTGTAGAAGTCTTCAAGATATCAGAAACACTGCTGGAACAAGTGTAGAAGTCTTCAAGATATCAGAAACACTACTGGAACAAGTGTAGAAGTCTTCAAGATATCAGAAACACTGCTGGAACAAGTGTAGAAGTCTTCAAGATATCAGAAACACTGCTGGAACAAGTGTAGAAGTCTTCAAGATATCAGAAACACTGCTGGAACAAGTGTAGGAGTCTTCACGATATCAGAAACACTGCTGGAACAAGTGTAGAAGTCTTCAAGATATTAGAAACACTGCTGGAACAAGTGTAGAAGTCTTCAAGATATTAGAAACACTGCTGGAACAAGTGTAGAAGTCTTCAAGATATTAGAAACACTGCTGGAACAAGTGTAGAAGTCTTCAAGATATTAGAAACACTGCTGGAACAAGTGTAGAAGTCTTCAAGATATCAGAAACACTGCTGGAACAAGTGTAGAAGTCTTCAAGAGGAAACTAGACAAGTATTTTCACCAGGTGCCAGATCAACCAGGCTGTGATGGATATGTGGGGGCAGCAGGCCTCCAGCAGCAACAGCCTGGTTGACCACGCAAGCACCAGACGAGCCTCGCCCATGGCCGGGCTCAGAGTATAGATACTCTCTCGAAACTCTTCAAAGGTATATCAAGGGTATAGCAGTAAGCACCTGGGTATTAGTTGACTGGTGTGGGTGGCATCCTGGGGAGTGCTGGTATACCTCAGATAGAGCTCGGGTTTGAGCTTAGCTGAGGAAGGGTAACCTGTAAAATTGATTTATGTATAATTGATGGTGTTGGTATTAATATATAGCTGTGATGGGGCAGCAGTCCTGACAGTTTCCAGCTCCTGGCTCCAAGATGATGATACATTCATGTCCTATCTCGTCACCTCTTAGCTTCCTGGTTAGGTAGATAATTTTATTCGTGGGTTTGGGTTTGAGAAGGACCTGCCTAGTATGGGCCAGTAGGCCTCCTGCAGTGTTCCTCCATTCTTAGGTTCTTAAAAAATTATGGTGTTTGTGTGTAACGTTCACAAGGCTTTTGATTTCTGATGAGTTCCCAGAGTCTTTCTACTCTTGGAGCCCGGCCATGGGCCAGGCTCGTCTGGTGCTTGTCTCGTCAACCAGGTTGTTGCTGTTGGTGACCCACTTGCCCACATGTTCATCACAGCCTGGTTGATCTGGCACTGGTGAAGATACTTGTCCAGTTTCCTCTTGAAGACTTCTACACTTGTTCCAGCAGTGTTTCTGATATCTTGAAGACTTCTACACTTGTTCCAGCAGTGTTTCTGATATCTTGAAGACTTCTACACTTGTTCCAGCAGTGTTTCTGATATCTTGAAGACTCTACACTTGTTCCAGCAGTGTTTCTGATATCTTGAAGACTTCTACACTTGTTCCAGCAGTGTTTCTGATATCTTGAAGACTTCTACACTTGTTCCAGCAGTGTTTCTGATATCTTGAAGACTTCTACACTTGTTCCAGCAGTGTTTCTAATATCTTGAAGACTTCTACACTTGTTCCAGCAGTGTTTCTAATATCTTGAAGACTTCTACACTTGTTCCAGCAGTGTTTCTGATATCTTGAAGACTTCTACACTTGTTCCAGCAGTGTTTCTG
The DNA here is from genome assembly GCF_038502225.1 of Cherax quadricarinatus. Taxonomy (NCBI): domain Eukaryota; kingdom Metazoa; phylum Arthropoda; class Malacostraca; order Decapoda; family Parastacidae; genus Cherax; species Cherax quadricarinatus. Next base: position 19,158 of record NW_027196588.1, on the reverse strand, counting down.
ATATCTTGAAGACTTCTACACTTGTTCCAGCAGTGTTTCTGATATCTTGAAGACTTCTACACTTGTTCCAGCAGTGTTTCTGATATCTTGAAGACTTCTACACTTGTTCCAGCAGTGTTTCTGATATCTTGAAGACTTCTACACTTGTTCCAGCAGTGTTTCTGATATCTTGAAGACTTCTACACTTGTTCCAGCAGTGTTTCTAATATCTTGAAGACTTCTACACTTGTTCCAGCAGTGTTTCTGATATCTTGAAGACTTCTACACTTGTTCCAGCAGTGTTTCTGATATCTTGAAGACTTCTACACTTGTTCCAGCAGTGTTTCTGATATCTTGAAGACTTCTACACTTGTTCCAGCAGTGTTTCTGATATCTTGAAGACTTCTACACTTGTTCCAGCAGTGTTTCTGATATCTTGAAGACTTCTACACTTGTTCCAGCAGTGTTTCTGATATCTTGAAGACTTCTACACTTGTTCCAGCAGTGTTTCTAATATCTTGAAGACTTCTACACTTGTTCCAGCAGTGTTTCTAATATCTTGAAGACTTCTACACTTGTTCCAGCAGTGTTTCTGATATCTTGAAGACTTCTACACTTGTTCCAGCAGTGTTTCTGATATCTTGAAGACTTCTACACTTGTTCCAGCAGTGTTTCTGATATCTTGAAGACTTCTACACTTGTTCCAGCAGTGTTTCTGATATCTTGAAGACTTCTACACTTGTTCCAGCAGTGTTTTTGATATCTTGAAGACTTCTACACTTGTTCCAGCAGTGTTTCTGATATCTTGAAGACTTCTACACTTGTTCCAGCAGTGTTTCTGATATCTTGAAGACTTCTACACTTGTTCCAGCAGTGTTTCTGATACCTTGAAGACTTCTACACTTGTTCCAGCAGTGTTTCTGATATCTTGAAGACTTCTACACTTGTTCCAGCAGTGTTTCTAATATCTTGAAGACTTCTGCACTTGTTCCAGCAGTGTTTCTGATATCTTGAAGACTTCTACACTTGTTCCAGCAGTGTTTCTGATATCTTGAAGACTTCTACACTTGTTCCAGCAGTGTTTCTGATATCTTGAAGACTTCTACACTTGTTCCAGCAGTGTTTTTGATATCTTGAAGACTTCTACACTTGTTCCAGCAGTGTTTCTGATATCTTGAAGACTTCTACACTTGTTCCAGCAGTGTTTCTGATATCGTGAAGACTCCTACACTTGTTCCAGCAGTGTTTCTGATATCTTGAAGACTTCTACACTTGTTCCAGCAGTGTTTCTGATATCTTGAAGACTTCTACACTTGTTCCAGCAGTGTTTCTGATATCTTGAAGACTTCTACACTTGTTCCAGCAGTGTTTCTAATATCTTGAAGACTTCTACACTTGTTCCAGCAGTGTTTCTAATATCTTGAAGACTTCTACACTTGTTCCAGCAGTGTTTCTGATATCTTGAAGACTTCTACACTTGTTCCAGCAGTGTTTTTGATATCTTGAAGACTTCTACACTTGTTCCAGCAGTGTTTCTAATATCTTGAAGACTTCTACACTTGTTCCAGCAGTGTTTCTGATATCTTGAAGACTTCTACACTTGTTCCAGCAGTGTTTCTGATATCTTGAAGACTTCTACACTTGTTCCAGCAGTGTTTCTAATATCTTGAAGACTTCTACACTTGTTCCAGCAGTGTTTCTGATATCTTGAAGACTTCTACACTTGTTCCAGCAGTGTTTCTAATATCTTGAAGACTTCTACACTTGTTCCAGCAGTGTTTCTGATATCTTGAAGACTTCTACACTTGTTCCAGCAGTGTTTCTGATATCTTGAAGACTTCTACACTTGTTCCAGCAGTGTTTCTGATATCTTGAAGACTTTTACACTTGTTCCAGCAGTGTTTCTGATATCTTGAAGACTTCTACACTTGTTCCAGCAGTGTTTCTAATATCTTGAAGACTTCTACACTTGTTCCAGCAGTGTTTCTGATATCTTGAAGACTTCTACACTTGTTCCAGCAGTGTTTCTGATATCTTGAAGACTTCTACACTTGTTTCAGCAGTGTTTCTGATATCTTGAAGACTTCTACACTTGTTCCAGCAGTGTTTCTAATATCTTGAAGACTTCTACACTTGTTCCAGCAGTGTTTCTGATATCTTGAAGACTTCTACACTTGTTCCAGCAGTGTTTCTGATATCTTGAAGACTTCTACACTTGTTCCAGCAGTGTTTCTGATATCTTGAAGACTTCTACACTTGTTCCACCAGTGTTTCTAATATCTTGAAGACTTCTACACTTGTTCCACCAGTGTTTCTGATGTATTTGTTATTTCATGTAGACCGCTGTAGACTTCTTCTTACAGTATTCCCTCATATTTACTAAAGTATTAAAAATTTTTGGGTGGGAAAGTTGGCAGGTCTTGGAAAGGCCTTTGCCTCTGTGTAGGAGATTTGCGTATTTTTCTGAATGATAGTATTTACATACGCAATTCCTGCCACCAGTCGCGTCTCGCCAGACTCTTCAACCTGCTAGCAGCAGGTATCAGAAACATTGCTGAGATATGTGTAGGTTCCAAAGGAAACTAAATCACTATTTACAGATTATACTAGATCAGCCAGGCTGTGATGGCTATGTCCGGCAAGGTGCGAGCAGCAACAACTGCTACGTAAATGGTAGACAGTGTCGACAAGATGAAGTATTAGACACATGTACAACATCTGGGTATCTTTATTGTAGACGTTTCGCCCTCCAGTGGTTTTATCAGTACAAGGACATAATGTGAAGACTGTAGAGTTATATACAGATTATGTTCTTGTATTGGTAAAGTCACTGGAGGGCGAAACGTCGATACCCAGATGTTGGACTTGTGACAGAGTGCTCAACAATAACCTGGTTGCTCCGACAGTCAACATGGAAGCAATGTTGGAACTGTGTCAATGTAACTGTAAGTCAGTCAAACTGGCTGAGGTACTGTTTTGTCTCTATATACTGATAAGTAAGTCTCATGTGCTGTACTTAGGTATCTGTATTCCGAAGCTCTTTACCTGCACAGCGGGTTTCTTCAGTCGAATACAGAACAGGCAGCAGAAGCAGTCGAGATGTGAAGATGTAATCAGTCCATCACCCTTGAAGACGTATTTCTGAGGTGGTCAGATAAGATAAGATAAGATTTCGTTGGGATTTTTAACCCCGGAGGGTTAGCCACCCAGGATAACCCAAGAAAGTCAGTGCGTCATCGAGGACTGTCTAACTTATTTCCATTGTGGTCCTTAATCTTGTCCCCCAGGATGCCACCCACACCAGTCCACTAACACCCAGGTACCTATTTGCTGCTAGGTGAACAGGACAACAGGTGTAAGGAAACGTGTCGAAATGTTTCCACCCGCCGGGAATCGAACCCGGGCCCTCCGTGTGTGAAGCGGGAGCTTTACCCACCAGGCCACCGGGCCACTGATAATTAAGTATAGTTGACCACTACACAATCTGTGAAAGCTATCCATGTATTACAGAGATAGCTTTCACCGAAAAAATTATCCATACTATATTTCTGACCACAATTGAAATGCCCATTGCTGGGTATTTCAATTTCTCTCAACCCTTCCTTGAAGGGTGAGAGAAGCTTCAAGTTAACCTGTGTCCCGTTGTTCTAACTTGTGTATTCAGAGCAAGTCAGCTGCACACCCGCCTTGCACCACAATGAACGGGTCAGCTGCACCTGGGTGTACTAACGTGGTAATGGTACCAGGAATCGTTCCCGCTGTTTGGGTTCACACCAGACCCAAATTGGAGAAGATATTGTAGGGGATTCAGGGAAACCTGATGCAAGGCTCCTTTTTGAAGTGGGTGTGACTTGGACCTGACTAGATGAGGCCAGTGAGTGACTTAAACTGGTCTAGCATGGGCCAGTATGCCTGATGCAGTGCTCTTTCTGTGTTAATATTAAACAGGTTAACTAGATTTGAGTCCTGGAGGTGGGAAGTACAGTACCTGCACTCTGAAGGATGAGTGAGGATGTTACAGTCCTGGAGGTGGGAAGTACAGTACCTGTACTCTGAAGGATGAGTGAGGATGTTACAGTCCTGGAGGTGGGAAGTACAGTACCTGTACTCTGAAGGATGAGTGAGGATGTTACAGTCCTGGAGGTGGGAAGTACAGTACCAGCACTCTGAAGGATGAGTGAGGATGTTACAGTGCTGGAGGTGGGAAGTACAGTACCTGTACTCTGAAGGATGAGTGAGGATGTTACAGTGCTGGAGGTGGGAAGTACAGTACCTGTACTCTGAAGGATGAGTGAGGATGTTACAGTCCTGGAGGTGGGAAGTACAGTACCAGCACTCTGAAGGATGAGTGAGGATGTTACAGTGCTGGAGGTGGGAAGTACAGTACCTGTACTCTGAAGGATGAGTGAGGATGTTACAGTGCTGGAGGTGGGAAGTACAGTACCTGTACTCTGAAGGATGAGTGAGGATGTTACAGTCCTGGAGGTGGGAAGTACAGTACCAGCACTCTGAAGGATGAGTGAGGATGTTACAGTCCTGGAGGTGGGAAGTACAGTGCCTGCACTCTGAAGGATGAGTGAGGATGTTACAGTGCTGGAGGTGGGAAGTACAGTACCAGCACTCTGAAGGATGAGTGAGGATGTTACAGTCCTGGAGGTGGGAAGTACAGCACCTGCACTCTGAAGGATGAGTGAGGATGTTACAGTCCTGGAGGTGGGAAGTACAGTACCAGCACTCTGAAGGATGAGTGAGGATGTTACAGTCCTGGAGGTGGGAAGTACAGTACCAGCACTCTGAAGGATGAGTGAGGATGTTACAGTGCTGGAGGTGGGAAGTACAGTACCAGCACTCTGAAGGATGAGTGAGGATGTTACAGTCCTGGAGGTGGGAAGTACAGTACCAGCACTCTGAAGGATGAGTGAGGATGTTACAGTGCTGGAGGTGGGAAGTACAGTACCAGCACTCTGAAGGATGAGTGAGGATGTTACAGTCCTGGAGGTGGGAAGTACAGTACCAGCACTCTGAAGGATGAGTGAGGATGTTACAGTCCTGGAGGTGGGAAGTACAGTACCAGCACTCTGAAGGATGAGTGAGGATGTTACAGTCCTGGAGGTGGGAAGTACAGTACCAGCACTCTGAAGGATGAGTGAGGATGTTACAGTGCTGGAGGTGGGAAGTACAGTACCAGCACTCTGAAGGATGAGTGAGGATGTTACAGTCCTGGAGGTGGGAAGTACAGTACCTGTACTCTGAAGGATGAGTGAGGATGTTACAGTGCTGGAGGTGGGAAGTACAGTACCAGCACTCTGAAGGATGAGTGAGGATGTTACAGTGCTGGAGGTGGGAAGTACAGTACCAGCACTCTGAAGGATGAGTGAGGATGTTACAGTCCTGGAGGTGGGAAGTACAGTACCAGCACTCTGAAGGATGAGTGAGGATGTTACAGTGCTGGAGGTGGGAAGTACAGTACCAGCACTCTGAAGGATGAGTGAGGATGTTACAGTCCTGGAGGTGGGAAGTACAGTACCTGTACTCTGAAGGATGAGTGAGGATGTTACAGTGCTGGAGGTGGGAAGTACAGTACCAGCACTCTGAAGGATGAGTGAGGATGTTACAGTGCTGGAGGTGGGAAGTACAGTACCAGCACTCTGAAGGATGAGTGAGGATGTTACAGTGCTGGAGGTGGGAAGTACAGTACCAGCACTCTGAAGGATGAGTGAGGATGTTACAGTGCTGGAGGTGGGAAGTACAGTACCAGCACTCTGAAGGATGAGTGAGGATGTTACAGTGCTGGAGGTGGGAAGTACAGTACCAGCACTCTGAAGGATGAGTGAGGATGTTACAGTGCTGGAGGTGGGAAGTACAGTACCAGCACTCTGAAGGATGAGTGAGGATGTTACAGTGCTGGAGGTGGGAAGTACAGTACCTGTACTCTGAAGGATGAGTGAGGATGTTACAGTGCTGGAGGTGGGAAGTACAGTACCAGCACTCTGAAGGATGAGTGAGGATGTTACAGTCCTGGAGGTGGGAAGTACAGTACCAGCACTCTGAAGGATGAGTGAGGATGTTACAGTCCTGGAGGTGGGAAGTACAGTGCCAGCACTCTGAATGATAAGTGAGGATGTTACAGTCCTGGAGGTGGGAAGTACAGTACCAGCACTCTGAAGGATGAGTGAGGATGTTACAGTGCTGGAGGTGGGAAGTACAGTACCAGCACTCTGAAGGATGAGTGAGGATGTTACAGTTCAGAGAGTCACCTGATGAGTAATGTCAACACGCTTCTAGCAATACCAGGTCCTCGAGTATTATCCACATATATTATACATTTCTCCTCTGCTCCGGTGAAGTAACTATCTGCTAATAAATGCGAAGAAATTCTCTCGGTTTAAGTAAGATACAAGCCTTCCAGCATACATAACGGAGATTACCAATAGACCCCTGGGTGTCTTCAAGACCCCTGGGTGTCTTCAAGACCCCTGGGTGTCTTCGACCCCTGGGTGTCTTCAAGACCCCTGGGTGTCTTCAAGACCCCTGGGTGTCTTTAAGACCCCTGGGTGTCTTCAAGACCCCTGGTTGTCTTCAAGACCCCTGGCTGTCTTCAAGACCCCTGGCTGTCTTCAAGACCCCTGGCTGTCTTCAAGACCCCTGGCTGTCTTCAAGACCCCTGGTTGTCTTCAAGACCCCTGGGTGTCTTCAAGACCCCTGGCTGTCTTCAAGACCCCTGGTTGTCTTCAAGACCCCTGGTTGTCTTCAAGACCCCTGGCTGTCTTCAAGACCCCTGGGTGTCTTCAAGACCCCTGGCTGTCTTCAAGACCCCTGGTTGTCTTCAAGACCCCTGGCTGTCTTCAAGACCCCTGGGTGTCTTCAAGACCCCTGGGTGTCTTCAAGACGCCTGGGTGTCTTCAATAGGAAGCTGGACAGATACAGTCAATACCTGACTAGTCGGGCCCTGATCTACCACGAGGCCTGGTCTTGGACTGGGGGCGCGGGGGCGTTGACCCCGGGAATACCCTCCAGGTAAACTCCAGGCATGTATGTTATGGCATAAGGAAGATCTTGTGATGTGTCGTGTCTTACAACATAAGATATGATGGATGGTAGTGGCTAGTTTGTGGACCTCATGTCCATCCTGTGGATGGTAGTGGCTAGTTTATTGTGTACCTCATATCCATCCTGTGGATGGTAGGGGCTAGTTTATTGTGTACCTCATATCCATCCTGTGGATGGTAGGGGCTAGTTTATTGTGTACCTCATATCCATCCTGTGGATGGTAGTGGCTAGTTTATTGTGTACCTCATATCCATCCTGTGGATGGTAGTGGCTAGTTTATTGTGTACCTCATATCCATCCTGTGGATGGTAGTGGCTAGTTTATTGTGTACCTCATATCCATCCTGCGGATGGTAGTGGCTAGTTTATTTTGTACCTCATATCCATCCTGTGGATGGTAGTGGCTAGTTTATTGTGTACCTCATATCCATCCTGTGGATGGTAGTGGCTAGTTTATTGTGTACTTCATATCCATCCTGTGGATGGTAGTGGCTAGTTTGTGTACCTCATATCCATCCTGTGGATGGTAGTGGCTAGTTTATTGTGTACCTCATATCCATCCTGCGGATGGTAGTGGCTAGTTTATTGTGTACCTCATGTCCATCCTGTGGATGGTTGTGGCTAGTTTATTGTGTACCTCATATCCATCCTGTGGATGGTAGTGGCTAGTTTATTGTGTACCTCATATCCATCCTGTGGATGGTAGTGGCTAGTTTATTATGTGCCTCATATCCATCCTGTGGATGGTAGTGGCTAGTTTATTGTGTACCTCATATCCATCTTGTGGATGGTAGCACACGAGCGTGTGATACACAATAGGCCTAGGAACTAGGCCTCAAAAGGGTTAACAGGAGAACATCTGGATTTATATCTACAGTTCACGTATCTGTCACAAGCAAATTTAGGAAATCTGCTTAATATATCTGGTATCTTATTTTCATTAATATCTTGACATATTACATAGGTTATTATACTGTCTCTATATTCCTCAGTAAGTGGACAATTAAGCAAATAGTGTTGAAGATAGTGACCATAGGCCTGGCCACACAAGATAGTGACCATAGGCCTGGCCACACAAGATAGTGACCATAGGCCTGGCCACACAAGATAGTGACCATAGGCCTGGCCACACAAGATAGTGACCATAGGCCTAGCCACAGACTTTACATGAAGTTTGATCGTCTGTGTGTCTGCCAGACTCTCAGAAGTACTTGTAACCAAGCCTAAGCCAGGCTACTACAACACCACACTGTCAGAAGTACTTGTAACCAAGCCTAAGCCAGGCTACTACAACACCACACTGTCAGAAGTACTTGTAACCAAGCCTAAGCCAGGCTACTACAACACCACACCGTCAGAGTACTTTTAACCAAGCCTAAGCCAGACTACTACAACACCACACTGTCAGAAGTACTTGTAACCAAGCCTAAGCCAGGCTACTACAACACCACACTGTCAGAAGTACTTGTAACCAAGCCTAAGCCAGACTACTACAACACCACACTGTCAGAAGTACTTGTAACCAAGCCTAAGCCAGACTACTACAACACCACACTGTCAGAAGTACTTGTAACCAAGCCTAAGCCAGGCTACTACAACACCACACCGTCAGAGTACTTTTAACCAAGCCTAAGCCAGACTACTACAACACCACACTGTCAGAAGTACTTGTAACCAAGCCTAAGCCAGGCTACTACAACACCACACTGTCAGAAGTACTTGTAACCAAGCCTAAGCCAGACTACTACAACACCACACTGTCAGAAGTACTTGTAACCAAGCCTAAGCCAGACTACTACAACACCACACTGTCAGAAGTACTTGTAACCAAGCCTAAGCCAGGCTACTACAACACCACACCGTCAGAGTACTTTTAACCAAGCCTAAGCCAGACTACTACAACACCACACTGTCAGAAGTACTTGTAACCAAGCCTAAGCCAGACTACTACAACACCACACTGTCAGAAGTACTTATCTACGTTCATGTTATCATAGTGGGTTATAGATCTACTCTCTCCTAATATTTCTGATGCTAAACAAGCACAACAGAGATATATTCTGCATTATCCTTCATGGTATTTTTGTGAGCCTGGCCCATGGCCGGGCTCCTAGAGTAAGAGCCTTGAAACTTGTCAAAGATATATATATCTTTTTTAAAGTTAATTTACCGTTCTACCCAAATAATATCAACAGTACGAGAGTTCCAGTGAAGCAAGTGATAACAAGGCAGTTGTCAGTGGAGGAACGTACTGCGCACTGCTTGGTGCATGACAATGTGCGTGTCCGTGGCAGTAGAGGGCACGGTCAGCAGGTTGACTGAGCACGTCCACACCTCTTCTGACATTCCTTAATGAACTGTAAGAATATAGTTCAAGAATCAGCACATCTTCCAACTTAAGGAGGCCTGGTCACAGACCGGGCCGCGGGGGCGTTGACCCCCGGAACTCTCTCCAGGTAAACTCCAGGTAAGCTGTGTTCGTGGGGAACCAACGCTCTTATGCACTTGCATGCAACATCCTGCAATAAAACGAGTAGTTGCAAATATGAAAAAATACCACAGCGAAAATAGGAAATAAAACCTGAGCGCTTTCATGTGTTTACACATCTTCAGTGGATATAAGCACTTTATGTGCCTACACAAAAATCTTCCTCGACATTTAACAGTTCCTTAAAATATTCCTGCCATCTTTCCAATACCTTCAACTTCCCATCTAATAACTCTTCTCTCTTCTTTTTAACTGTCAAATTCATTCGTTCTTAAGGCATTTTTAACCTATTTATCTCACTACAGTTAATGTAATGCAGTTTTGGATCTGTCTTTTGGAAACTGTGAAGATTCACATTAGTCAGGTTATTATCACAGTGGTTATTCCTCTGAAGATGTGTGTGTGAGCACACGAAAGCGTTGAGATTTATTTGAGGTGGTCAATCCACCTTAAATACTATTTCTCCAAGGTTGATGGACTGATTCCATCTTCATTTCACTACTACACTGCTGCCTTTGTACTCGACTGAAGAAGCCTGCTGTGTAGGCGAAACGTTGCAACAACAAACATACCCAACTGTTGTACATGTGTCTTATTCATCCTCTCGATCATGTATTTATGTAACTTAAATTTGAGGCTACCCAAGGTTTTAGCTTCTATAACTGAGACCAGTGTCAGGAAACACTTATACTGTTTCCTGACCAATCTTACCATCATATAAGTAAGACCAGTGTCAGGAAACACTTGTACTGTTTCCTGACCAATCTTACCATCATATAACTAAGACCAGTGTCAGGAAACACTTGTTCTGTTTCCTGACCAATCTTACCATCATATAACTAAGACCCGCGTCAGGAAACACTTGTACTGTTTCCTGACCAATCTTACCATCATATAACTAAGACCAGTGTCAGGAAACTCTTGTACTGTTTCCTGACCAATCTTACCATCATATAACTAAGACCAGTGTCAGGAAACACTTGTACTGTTTCCTGACCAATCTTACCATCATATAACTAAGACCAGTGTCAGGAAACACTTGTACTGTTTCCTGACCAATCTTACCATCATATAACTAAGACCAGTGTCAGGAAACACTTGTACTGTTTCCTGACCAATCTTACCATCATATAACTAAGACCAGTGTCAGGAAACACTTGTCCTGTTTCCTGATCAATCTTACCATCATATAACTAAGACCAGTGTCAGGAAACACTTGTACTGTTTCCTGACCAATCTTACCATCATATAACTAAGACCAGTGTCAGGAAACACTTGTACTGTTTCCTGACCAATCTTACCATCATATAACTAAGACCAGTGTCAGGAAACACTTGTCTTGTTTCCTGACCAATCTTACCATCATATAACTAAGTCCAGCGTCAGGAAACACTTGTACTGTTTCCTGACCAATCTTACCATCATATAACTAAGACCAGTGTCAGGAAACACTTGTCCTGTTTCCTGACCAATCTTACCATCATATAACTAAGTCCAGCGTCAGGAAACACTTGTACTGTTTCCTGACCAATCTTACCATCATATAACTAAGACCAGTGTCAGGAAACACTTGTACTGTTTCCTGACCAATCTTACCATCATATAACTAAGACCAGTGTCAGGAAACACTTGTACTGTTTCCTGACCAATCTTACCATCATATAACTAATACCAGTGTCAGGAAACACTTGTCCTGTTTCCTGACCATTCTTACCATCATATAACTAAGACCAGCGTCAGGAAACACTTGTACTGTTTCCTGACAAACCTAACCTACTAGGCAGACTGATCCACTCATGGACTGTAATAGATAGCCTGTAAAACCCATTAACAGGCCAACCAATAAGCAGAGGTGGATCCCATAGGGTTGTCACAGTACTACAAGTGAGAAGTTTGCGATATAAGGAGAAACCTGAGGAATTATAGCAGATGGCTCTAACAGAGAGGACCGTAGGAGGTTTGATTACGTATATAAAATGCTTACCTTTGATATACCCTTGACGAGTTTCGAGAGTTTCACTACTTTCGGAGCCCTACCGTCTGGTGCTTGCCTGGTCTACCAGGCTGTTGCTGCTGCAGGCCTGCTGCACCACATATCCATCACAACCTGGTAAAGGTACTTGTCTAGTTTCCTCTTGAAGGCTTCAACACTTGTTCCAGCAGTGTTTCCAATATCTTCTGGTAAGATGTTGAACAGTCTGGGACCCCGGATGTTGATACAGTGTTCCCTTATTGTGCCCACCGCACCCCTGCTCCTCACTGGGTTTATTTTACACTTCCTGCCATATCTCTCACTCCAGTATGTTGTTATGGCTTACATCAATATATTAGTCGAGTAGGCAGAACTATTTCAAATGCAAATAGTAAGAATAAGGGGACATAGATGAATGCTAAAATCATTGAGTTTAAAGACATGAAACATTTTTTTAATTCCCATAGAGTGAAGAACGAGCCACTAGTCCAATATTTGGTCTATTTTTAATAAGGAAATGTTTGGCCAGCCAGTAGATTCTTCAGTCCTCCCTGTCCCCTTGTTCTCTGTACTGGTCTGGAAACTCACTGGCTGGCCAAATGTTATTAAAAGTGACTGAGTGTTTCACAAGCGTCTTATTTCAGATACAGAATAAGAGGTACGTCAACGTTAACAGTAGTACCTACGTCAACGTTAACAGTAGTAGCTACGTCAACGTTAACAGTAGTAGCTACGTCAACGTTAACAGTAGTAGCTACGTCAACGTTAACAGTAGTAGCTACGTCAACGTTAACAGTAGTAGCTACGTCAACGTTAACAGTAGTAGCTACGTCAACGTTAACAGTAGTAGCTACGTCAACGTTAACAGTAGTAGCTACGTCAACGTTAACAGTAGTAGCTACGTCAACGTTAACAGTAGCTACGTCAACGTTAACAGTAGTAGCTACGTCAACGTTAACAGTAGTAGCTACGTCAACGTTAACAGTAGTAGCTACGTCAACGTTAACAGTAGTAGCTACGTCAACGTTAACAGTAGTAGTTACGTCAACATTAACAGTAGTAGCTACGTCAACGTTAACAGTAGTAGTTACGTCAACGTTAACAGTAGTAGCTACGTCAACGTTAACAGTAGTAGCTACGTCAACGTTAACAGTAGTAGCTACGTCAACGTTAACAGTAGTAGCTACGTCAACGTTAACAGTAGTAGCTACGTCAACGTTAACAGTAGTAGCTACGTCAACGTTAACAGTAGTAGCTACGTCAACATTAACAGTAGTAGCTACGTCAACATTAACAGTAGTAGCTACGTCAACGTTAACAGTAGTAGCTACGTTAACAGTAGTAGCTACGTCAACATTAACAGTAGTAGCTACGTCAACATTAACAGTAGCTACGTTAACGTTAACAGTAGTAGCTACGTCAACGTTAACAGTAGGAGCTACGTCAACGTTAACAGTAGGAGCTACGTCAACGTTAACAGTAGCTACGTCAACGTTAACAGTAGTAGCTACGTCAACGCTAACAATAGTAGCTACGTCAACGTTAACAGTAGTAGCTACGTCAACGTTAACAGTAGCTACGTCAACGGTAACAGTAGCTACGTCAACGTTAACAGTAGCTACGTCAACGTTAACAGTAGCTACGTCAACGTTAACAGTAGCTACGTCAACGTTAACAGTAGCTACGTCAACGTTAACAGTAGCTACGTCAACGTTAACAGTAGTAGCTACGTCAACGTTAACAGTAGCTACGTCAACATTAACAACGGTAGCTTCGTCAACATTAACAACGGTAGCTTCGTCAACATTAACAACGGTAGCTACAACATTGCCAACGGTAGCTACGTCAACATTACCAACGGTAGCTACGTCAATATTACCAACGGTAGCTACGTCAATATTACCAACGGTAGCTATGTCAGCATTACCAACGGTACATCAATATTAACAGTAGTAGTAACGTCAACATTAACAACAGTATCTACTTCATTAACAACGGTAGTTACATCATTAACAACAGTAGCTACATCAACAACAGTAGCAACATCAACAGTAGCAACATCAACAACAGTAGCTACATCAACAACAGTAGCAACATCAACAACAGTAGCAACATCAACAACAGTAGCAACATCAACAACAGTAGCAACATCAACAACAGTAGCTACATCAACAACAGTAGCAACAACAGTAGCAACATCAACAACAACAACAGTATGCATCAGCAACCCAGTGGCAGCATCAGCCCAGCCGAGTAGCAGCATCAGCAACGGTAGCATCCCAACCTTGGTATCAGCAGCGGTGGCTGCATCGCCCAGCGGTAACCAGCATCAGCAACGGTGGTAACAACGGTAAGCAACAACCGGTGGCTGCATCGGCAACCAGTAGCAACAACGGTGGCAACATCAGCATCGGCTGACGGTGGCTACGCTCAGCAACGGTAGCAGCATCGGCAACGGTAGCAGCATCAGCAACGGTAGCAGCATCAGCAACGAAGTAGCAGCATCAACAGCTTAGTTGTAGCATCAGCAACGTGGCAGCATCGGCAGCAGTGGCTACATCGGCAACGAGTGGCAACATCGGCAACGGTGGTAACAACAGCAGTAGCAGCAGCAGTGGCTGCATCGCCAGCAGTAGCAACAACGGTAGCCAGCATCAGCATCAGCAACGGTAGCTGCATCGGCAGCGGTGGCAACATCAACAACAGTAACGACATCAACAGCGGTAAGCAGCATCAGCAACGGTACAGCAACATCAGCAACGGTGGCAACATCAGCGCATCAGCAACGTTAGCTGCATCAGCAACGGTAGCAGCATCAGCAGCAGTAGCAACATCAACCCAGTACTTAGCATCAACAACCATTTGCAGCAACGTCAACATCAACAACGGCGCTCCATCAGCAACAGCTTAACATCAGCAACGGTAGCAACATCAGCAACGGTAACATCACCAGGTGTTGATGGTCAGCAGAACTCTGACCTCTGATGGACTAGTTGTGGTGAACCATTTCAATCATTCCCCTGGTTCCCTCCCACCTAACCTGCTGCGGTGCTTCTCCTTGCTTACCTTCTAGCTAGACACATACAGGTCTCGGTGTGAATTCTCAACTCGTGTGTCTATATACTTCTTCTGACTTTCCATTATGACTTTGATCTTGTAATGCTTCAAGCCACTGGTGGGCGAAACGTCTGCAAATTAAGACACCTAGATGTTACACGTGTCTAATTCATCTTGTCGGTATTGTCTACCATTCATTTACATCCGTCTATCGTCCCCATGTACTCCCTTTCTTCCTCTCTGCTTCCCCTGCCGTCACCAGAGGGAGGGTGGTAGGGTACCTCTGCTTCCCCTGCCGTCACCAGAGGGAGGGTGGTAGGGTACCTATGCTTCCCCTGCCGTCACCAGAGGAAGGGTGGTAGGGTACCTCTGCTTCCCCTGCCGTCACCAGAGTGAGGGTGGTAGGGTACCTCTGCTTCCCCTGCCGTCACCAGAGGGAGGGTGGTAGGGTACCTCTGCTTCCCCTGCCGTCACCAGAGGGAGGGTGGTAGGGTACCTCTGCTTCCCCTGCCGTCACCAGAGGGAGGGTGGTAGGGTACCTCTGCTTCCCCTGCCGTCACCAGAGGGAGGGTGGTAGGGTACCTCTGCTTCCCCTGCCGTCACCAGAGGGAGGGTGGTAGGGTACCTCTGCTTCCCCTGCCGTCACCAGAGGGAGGGTGGTAGGGTACCTCTGCTTCCCCTGCCGTCACCAGAGGGAGGGTGGTAGGGTACCTCTGCTTCCCCTGCGTCACCAGAGGGAGGGTGGTAGGGTACCTCTGCTTCCCCTGCCGTCACCAGAGGGAGGGTGGTAGGGTACCTCTGCTTCCCCTGCCGTCACCAGAGGGAGGGTGGTAGGGTACTTCTGCTTCCCCTGCCGTCACCAGAGGGAGGGTGGTAGGGTACCTCTGCTTCCCCTGCTGTCACCAGAGGGAGGGTGGTAGGGTACCTCTGCTTCCCCTGCCGTCACCAGAGGGAGGGTGGTAGGGTACTTCTGCTTCCCCTGCCGTCACCAGAGGGAGGGTGGTAGGGTACCTCTGCTTCCCCTGCCGTCACCAGAGGGAGGGTGGTAGGGTACTTCTGCTTCCCCTGCCGTCACCAGAGGGAGGGTGGTAGGGTACCTCTGCTTCCCCTGCCGTCACCAGAGGGAGGGTGGTAGGGTACCTCTGCTTCCCCTGCCGTCACCAGAGGGAGGGTGGTAGGGTACCTCTGCTTCCCCTGCCGTCACCAGAGGGAGGGTGGTAGGGTACCTCTATAGCTTCCCCTGCCGTCACCAGAGGGAGGGTGGTAGGGTACCTCTGCTTCCCCTGCCGTCACCAGAGGGAGGGTGGTAGGGTACTTCTGCTTCCCCTGCCGTCACCAGAGGGAGGGTGGTAGGGTACCTCTGCTTCCCCTGCCGTCACCAGAGGGAGGGTGGTAGGGTACTTCTGCTTCCCCTGCCGTCACCAGAGGGAGGGTGGTAGGGTACCTCTTCTTCCCCTGCCGTCACCAGAGGGAGGGTGGTAGGGTACCTCTGCTTCCCCTGCCGTCACCAGAGGGAGGGTGGTAGGGTACCCCTGCTTAGAGCCAATAAATTTAGATTTAGAAAGGATATAGCTAAGTACTGGTTTGGAAATAGAGTAGTGGATGAGTGGAACAGTCTAGCTAGTAGTGGAACAGTCTAGCTAGTAGTGGAGCAGTTTAGCTAGTAGTGGAGCAGTTTAGCTAGTAGTGGAGCAGTTTAGCTAGTAGTGGAACAGTTTAGCTAGTAGTGGAACAGTCTACCTAGTATTGGAACAGTCTAGCTAGTAGTGGAACAGTCCACCTAGTAGTGAAACAGTATAGCTAGTAGTGGAACAGCCTAGCTAGTAGTGGAACAGTCTGTCTAGTAGTGGAACAGTCTACCTAGTAGTGGAACAGTCTACCTAGTAGTGAAACAGTATAGCTAGTACTGGAACAGCCTAGCTAGTAGTGGAACAGCCTAGCTAGTAGTGGAACAGCCTAGCTAGTAGTGGAACAGTTTAGCTAGTAGTGGAACAGTCTAGCTAGTAGTGGAACAGTCTACCTAGTACTGGAACAGTCTAGCTAGTAGTGGAACAGTCTACCTAGTAGTGAAACAGTATAGCTAGTAGTGGAACAGCCTAGCTAGTAGTGGAACAGTCTGGCTAGTAGTGGAACAGTCTAGCTAGTAGTGGAGCAGTGTAGCTAGTAGTGGAACAGTCTACCTAGTAGTGAAACTAGCTAGTAGTGGAACAGTCTAGCTAGTAGTGGAACAGTCTAGCTAATAGCGGAACAGCCTTGCTAGTAGTGGAACATTCTAACTAGTAGTGAAACAGTCTGGCTAGTAGTGGAACAGTCTAGCTAGTAGTGGAACAGTCGAGCTAGTAGTGGAACAGTCTAGCTAGTAGTGGAACAGTCTACCTAGTAGTGGAACAGTGTAGCTAGTAGTTGAACAGTCTACCTAGTAGTGGAACAGTGTAGCTAGTAGTGGAACAGTCTAGCTAGTAGTGGAACAGTCTACCTAGTAGTGGAACAGTGTAGCTAGTAGTGGAACAGTCTAGCTAGTAGTGGAACAGTCTAGCTAGTAGTGGAACAATCTACCTAGTAGTGGAACAGTCTAGCTAGTAGTGGAACAGTCTACCTTGTAGTGGAACAGTGTAGCTAGTAGTGGAGCAGTCTACCTAGTAGTGGAACAGTGTAGCTAGTAGTGGAACAGTGTAGCTAGTAGTCGAACAGTGTAGCTAGTAGTGGAACAGTCTACCTAGTAGTGGAACAGTCTACCTAGTAGTGGAACAGTCTACCTAGTAGTGGAACAGTCTAGTAGTGGAACAGTCTACCTAGTAGTGGAACAGTCTAGCTAGTAGTGGAACAGTCTACCTAGTAGTGGAACAGTCTACCTAGTAGTGGAGCAGTCTACCTAGTAGTGGAGCAGTCTACCTAGTAGTGGAACAGTCTACCTAGTAGTGGAACAGTCTACCTAGTAGTGGAACAGTCTACCTAGTAGTGGAACAGTCTACCTAGTAGTGGAACAGTCTACCTAGTAGTGGAGCAGTCTACCTAGTAGTGGAACAGTTTACCTAGTAGTGGAACAGTTTACCTAGTAGTGGAACAGTCTACCTAGTAGTGGAACAGTTTACCTAGTAGTGGAACAGTTTACCTAGTAGTGGAACAGTCTACCTAGTAGTGGAACACTCTACCTAGTAGTGGAACAGTCTACCTAGTAGTGGAACAGTCTACCTAGTAGTGGAACAGTTTACCTAGTAGTGGAACAGTCTACCTAGTAGTGGAACAGTCTAGTAGTGGAACAGTCTAGTAGTGGAACAGTGTACCTAGTAGTGGAACAGTGTACCTAGTAGTGGAACAGTGTACCTAGTAGTGGAACAGTGTACCTAGTAGTGGAACAGTGTACCTAGTAGTGGAACAGTGTACCTAGTAGTGGAACAGTTTACCTAGTAGTGGAACAGTGTACCTAGTAGTGGAACAGTCTACCTAGTAGTGGAACAGTGTACCTAGTAGTGGAACAGTCTAGCTAGTAGTGGAACAGTCTAGCTAGTAGTGGAACAGTCTAGCTAGTAGTGGAACAGTCTAGCTAGTAGTGGAATAGTCTAGTAGTGGAATAGTCTAGCTAGTAGTGGAACAGTCTAGCTAGTAGTGGAACAGTCTAGCTAGTAGTGGAACAGTCTAGCTAGTAGTGGAACAGTCTACCTAGTAGTGGAACAGTCTACCTAGTAGTGGAACAGTCTAGCTAGTAATGGAACAGTCTAGCTAGTAGTGGAACAGTCTAGCTAGTAGTGGAGCAGTCTAGCTAGTAGTGGAATAGTCTAGTAGTGGAATAGTCTAGCTAGTAGTGGAACAGTCTAGCTAGTAGTGGAACAGTCTAGCTAGTAGTGGAACAGTCTAGCTAGTAGTGGAACAGTCTAGCTAGTAGTGGAACAGTCTAGCTAGTAGTGGAACAGTCTAGCTAGTAGTGGAACAGTCTACCTTGTAGTGGAACAGTCTACCTAGTAGTGGAACAGTCTACCTAGTAGTGGAACAGTCTAGCTAGTAGTGGAACAGTCTACCTAGTAGTGGAACAGTCTACCTAGTAGTGGAACAGTCTAGCTAGTAGTGGAACAGTCTAGCTAGTAGTGGAACAGTCTACTTAGTAGTGGAACAGTCTACCTAGTAGTGGAACAGTCTAGCTAGTAGTGGAACAGTCTACCTAGTAGTGGAACAGTATTGCTAGTAGTGGAACAGTCTAGCTAGTAGTGGAACAGTCTAGCTAGTAGTGGAACAGTCTAGCTAGTAGTGGAACAGTCTAGCTAGTAGTGGAACAGTCTACCTAGTAGTGGAACAGTCTACCTAGTAGTGGAACAGTCTACCTAGTAGTGGAACAGTCTACCTAGTAGTGGAGCAGTCTACCTAGTAGTGAAACAGTCTAGCTAGTAGTGGAACAGTCTACCTAGTAGTGGAGCAGTCTACCTAGCAGTGAAACAGTCTACCTAGTAGTGGAACAGTCTACCTAGTAGTGGAGCAGTCTACCTAGTAGTGGAACAGTCTACCTAATAGTGGAACAGTCTACCTAGTAGTGGAACAGTCTACCTAGTAGTGGAACAGTCTACCTAGTAGTGGAACAGTCTAGTAGTGGAACAGTCTACCTAATAGTGGAACAGTCTACC